>NC_039368.1:60473251-60611757 GCF_003573695.1 Papaver somniferum | reverse complement strand
TATATTATATCCTAATATTTTTACGTCTAGCGTCTAATAAGTATTACATTAACTATCTAGTTTAAATGCAAAGCATATATTCCTATTTGTCATTAGTTTAATTTTCAAAACTTAATCGTAAATAAGCGCTATCAAATTCCCATAATTATTTACTCATAATTATTATTTCGTATGTCTTTAATGAGATTTTAGTTAAGTTAAGTTCAATATGATACAAATTGAGAAATGCTAACATTACTTTATCAAAATTATTATTATTATTATTTTTACTATCATTTGTAACTACTATTAAAATATTTTTATTATTAACATTGATGGTCGAAGTATTATTCTAACTACTCTTACGAATATTATTAAGTCCCAATAAAATTATTGACATTTTTGTGATCATAAATTGTTGACCCTACGTACAAGTTAAGGTACTCAATAAATTTCTATGTGACTTACAATAATACTAATCTCACTGTTTTTACCATATTAAATTGTCAACGTGCTCACACTTTTCAGACTAATTATTCTCTAATGTTTATCAGCAAAAGTTACTGGTGTACCTTAGGATTTTTACTTCATTACATACACAAATAATCAAACAAACTAATCAACCAATCAAATAAATCTTTAAGTATTGATATGTTTTAGTGATTAAGATTTATCTCACAACCCAACCCAGTTCTAAACTATTTTATTTCACTAACTGGCGCTGTCTATTTCTATAGTATTCCCATGTAAGATCTAATGATGAGCTCTGATACCAATAATGTAGCTCCCCCTAAGCTAGCAGCTGACTAATCCAAGAGATTAACTAAATAAGAAGCACTAAAAATCTAAATCTTTTACTTAACACTCTATTAAGAAAACTGCTACACAATTTAAACCAAAACTAGCCCCGCTCAGAAATATATATATACAAGAACTCCTCTCATATGATACATATACAATAGTCATTTGGTTTACAAATACGATATGCAATATAATAAACATAGTAAAGTAATATAATTAACGGAGTAAAATCCTCGAAGCTTTCGCTGTGCAATTCTGATTTGTCTCTGAAACTGAAAGTGGAAACGGGTGAGCACATCATCCCTAAAAGGGGTGCCCCGCAGGAATAACATTTAACTTTCATGTAATCATGGCAAGATTTGGAAAACAATAATGTTTTCCCAAACATTAAAGAGTGACCAAGTCACTGAAATAAACAAACATGAATATGGACAAGCTATTTCTTCAAACAATGTATAATATTCGTGCTAACCACACTCATTAGCTATTGATATCACCAAGACCATGATGACCCACTCTAAGCAATAAAAGCTGAATTCAAGTAGGTATAAATATGAAAGATCCTATCCTCACTGAAATAAACAAACATGTATATGGAAAAACTCCTTCTTCAAACAATGTATAATATTCGTGCTAACCACACTCAATAGCTATTGATATCACCAAGACCATGATGACCCACTCTAAGCAATAAAAGCTGAATTCATGTAGATATAAATGTGAAAGAGCGTATCTTATATACCATAAGTGGAAATTCGTATTTCCCATAAAAATTCATATGACAAAGAAACATTACAAGCCCTTTCCAAATCGTGGAAAGATTCACAGAATCAATAGAATTATCATAATGCAATTTAAACAAAGCATGGAATGCACGGACAGACAATGCATGAGTTTGTTAAGCATAAAGTTTGGTAAAAGCAACAATAATGGTTGCAAAAGAGTCAAATGTATTCCCACCTCTTTTGACGACAAGCCACGCCTACCTCGAGATCCATGATCCACTGGTTCATCCTTTGAATCGATTTTTGTTAATATAGACTAACTGTTAATCACACAAGAAGTCTAAGAATCCAGCCAAAAGGTTCACACAAGAATCATACAAGTCTTTCTAATGATTCTAAGCCCATTT
The DNA here is from genome assembly GCF_003573695.1 of Papaver somniferum. Taxonomy (NCBI): domain Eukaryota; kingdom Viridiplantae; phylum Streptophyta; class Magnoliopsida; order Ranunculales; family Papaveraceae; genus Papaver; species Papaver somniferum. The sequence goes on along the minus strand of NC_039368.1, from coordinate 60,609,845 downwards.
AAGGTTTTACATATTTTATTTATCTATCTTTAGCATAGCTTAAGGTTTACTAATTGAATTGGGTTGGTTCTATAGTCTATTAGATAAGTCTTGTGAATATCTACAACTTTGTAGAAGAAGCCAAAGGTTAATTCGGACCATAAGGGTCCAATACATCAACATAGGATAACTAGTCGTAAACCCAAGTCTACTAAATCGGTCCAATAATCTAAGGCCCGGTATAATTTGTCAATTAACGGTCCTTAACGTTCAAATGGCCAATTAACAGTCCATGTCAAGTCAAAGTCCATGGTTAATAGTCAATATCTGAGTCAAGGTCCACTGAGTCAAGTTCGATTCAACACTAGTCGACTCAATCAGCTAACTGAGTCAAGCATCTGACTAGCTAAAAGGGTGCTGGCCTGAGCCTTTGCACAGGACGCATATCCTAATGTATCAACAATATTACTACTCAAATTCATGTATATAAAAACATAGCATCACATTAACAATTCCACAAATCATGGCGTAAAACATTTACAATAGTAAACTTAGTTTACCTGCAACTGCAGCTTTTCCAAGCTTTCACAGCAAGCACTATCTACAGTCCTAAATCCCTATTCAAAATATTCTTCATTTTCTCAATCCCATACTACCTACAATATCCAATCCTCCCAGCTCACAACACCACTCAAACTGAACTCTAAATTTACCAATAAAGTCTTCATTCTTTCAATATCCACCCATTCACTACACAATCCCCCACCATAGATACTAACAATTCATACTCAGTTCACCACTCTCCACCAACACCAGATTACTTCCTTGAGGGAAATATCAGTTCAGTTCTTCTTGAATAACCTCACTTCAAAACAACACCACTACCTCTCAACACCACAAACAACTATTCAAACGAACTTCAACCAATACAAATCTCAACAATAACATCCACTTCATGTTCCCTGTAGTTCAATGTAAGTTTAATCTACTTACCACATTTCCATAACACACTCACCATAATCATTTAGTTTCACTTCCCTGTAATTTCATCTCATTTCTTACAAGAACACCTACTGTACAAGCCTGGCAACTTTATCATTTAACAGACAACACCAACACCTGTAATTTCATAAGCATACCTATAAAGCTCCATATTCATACATCCACAAAAATCAAAATGCAAAGCTTTACAAGTTTAACTAAAAATGATAATTACCTCCAATCTGTGCTACTCAAGCAATTGAGTTCAGATTCTGCTTCTCACATGGATCTGGTTCACTTACACATCTCAATACTACTCAGAACTCATCATCACAACTCAATCCCCAATATCATCAATCTACAACTGCAATTCTAAAATTCTCATTTACAACTTTCCCATACTTCCAGATTTTGATTTAACATCTGAATCATCACCAATAATAACTTCAACATCTTCTTACTGACATACTTGATCCCCAACCTTCATCAGCAACACTAGTTCTCACCAAAATCTAATTAAATTCCCAAACCTTCATTAAAACAGAACCAAACACTAACTTCAACAATCTCAAACTAATCTTCTTCAGAACATCTTCTTAAAACCCATTCTTAATCAGCTAGTTACATATTCAATTTCGCCTAAATTCCCTAATTGATTCCACCCTTTTCAGAAACCCTAACCTTTCAGTTATGCATCAAAGTCACTTCTAAACTTTAATTAAAAGATAACCGTTTGTTCTTTAATCAACCACAACTTTAAATTTCATCCTTAAAATCTTCAGAACCTAAATGAAATTATAACCCTAATTCAGATCGTCTCAGATTCGAACCCTAACTGTTTTGCTTCATACACAACAACCAAAATATCTTCCCCATCATCTAACTGTATCATTATATAACCGTCACCAAACTATAATCACTCACACCTCACAAAGCTCTCGCATGACGAAGAATAGGGGAAGAAATAAAAGAGAAGAAGGAAGAGAAAGAATGAAGAAGAATAAGAAATAGAGTGAGTTTATCCTCTCGTCTCATGGGGATAAGGCCGACCAAAACACTAAAGGAACCCGAGAACGGATAAGGGAAGCCAGGTGGTTTAAATAAAAAAACAAATTTACCATTCATACTCATCTGAAGATTTCTTATTCATCCAGTGTCCAAATGACGCGTGCGAGTAGTCCATTTCGCATAACTTTTCGATGTCTATTCGACGATACTAATTTCGTATCCAAATAATTGTTAGATTAGATCCTATTAATTAACGTTCGTGTTAAACTAATCGAGTTATTATCGGCTAATACGTTTCTTGACTAGTCTAATAACGTTGACAAGCTCGAGTGTCTTTACATTACATATCACTCAAAAGTCTATCTACTATATCTCCTATCTTGAGACAAAAGTCGTTTTGCTATATAGACTTTAATTATACTCATTTGCTATTTCGAGCCGAGTTTATCTCGCTTATCTATTTCTCTAAATATGTGTTGGTAAGCTTTCATTTTGGCCAAGTTCATCTTTACCTAGTGACGAAAGTCATGTTATGTTTCAATCACTTTGAAAATGTCTTTGATGAAAAATGGTTTGTGAATAACAACTATATAACGTCCTCTAAGAATGTTTCAATGATTGAAATAAAGGTTTAGATTATATAACCAATGTTGGATATAAGCATTGTGTGGTAACACATATAAGTCCTTATTTCTTGAACCAAAGTACGTGTACTTTGTTGATCAGGAAAACCGGAACAAGGGCTATGAAATCAGTCCGCGAACCCAGTCCGCGAAATGGCGAAGGTTCTCATCCCGAGAAAATATGCTGGAGTTTGAGAACTCTTTCCGGGAACTTAATTCGCGAACTAAGTCCGCGTACTTGAGTTGGTTATATCTAAAGACGATTATTTGTGAGCTTATGTTTATATTAACTAAGGAATCCAATTTGCAAACCGTGGCCATAAAATTCATGAATCGATTCGAGTGAATCAAATCTTTTTTGCTTCAATCGTGTCTTGTATACTTCTATAAGATTTATGCAATTGAACAACTCTCTAACTAGTTCATTTGAGTCATTTGAACTAGTTATGGTGAAGAAGAATATGGTTGATATGAAAGTGCTCATATGGCTAACCATTTGGTTAACTATTGTTGAACCAACAAATGCACATGTTTGGATACGGTTACACAAACTTAAAATCGTGCATTTTATTTGTGTGTAACAAGCTAAGTTTTCGATCCAACGGTTGAAAGATATTAGCTTGAATCTAATCAGGTTTTCATCTGACGGTGAATATTGAATGCTTTGTTACTAAGCTACCATTGACTGCAAACCCTGATTTGAAAGACTACATAAGGGAGAACTCTGGCAACTGGGAAACCTAATCCCCACACCTCCTGTGTGATACTAGTTGTATAAGATAGAGTCGATTCTCCTTTAACCTTAGGTTTCTTCTCGAAACCCTATAGGTTAACGACTTTAAGACTTCATTGGGATTGTGAAGCCAGACCGATACTACTTTCTTGTAGTTGTGTGATCTGATCTTGCTGATTCTATCGTGTTGAGTATTGTTCGTGGGTGAAAACTGATTCTGCTATTTTTGGTAATTTGGGGTGTGTTGATGAGAAACGAGTTCAAACCCTAAACAAATGCACTGCACATGAGTGCTTTTAGGTTCAAGAGATCAATCTGTAAGACTCTGGCCTAAACCAAGAAATGGCCGTTCCATATTCAATTCGGTTACAAAGTGAAGGACAAGGGTTCATGTTAGGGAGGGAAGCGAAGAAGATGTTGAGATTGTAAAGGTGTTGGCTGTTTATGACTTGTATCAGAATAATGAACTGGCTTGCACAACGTAAGCTATCAGTTCTGGGTGTTTTCTGAATCCTATGACAACACTTGGTTTTTTCTGTGTTCTTTTTAGAATAAGTGAAGGACCTATTTATACAAGTCATTGAGCGCAACCCTCATCTCATAGGAAGTGGAGGAGGTGAAGTGATGGAGTAGTGGGGTCGTATATGAGTAGTGATTGTCACACGATCACATTTTTGCCCACTTCCCTCATCATTGTTAACCGTCCACCTTTTCCTGACACGTTCTTGTAATGGCGCGTTGCACGCTGCACGCTGTAAACCTCCAGACCAATACCCCAGTAAGTATCCCCCATTTTGTGACATGCTTGATGTCTCGAATGAGCGGATCGTGGGACCCACCGCAGGAAATAGCATACGGTGCTAAGTTAAATAACTAAGTTATTTAAGAAATTGATATTCATGAAATATCGTGTATACTTTATGCATGTAATGCATCGAACACAATCAATACATATGAAGCATCGCTGTTTTAAAGCTTAACTGAATAAGTCGCGGGTTAAACGTCTTAAAATAGCATCACGTCCAATCATTTTCGAATGATCGTTTGGAGGCCGCATGGGCGAGCCATCCCCTGGTCGATCACTCCCTGTGGAAGAGTGGCGGACGGTGATCACCGAGGTGCTTCATTGGTCGTCTAGATTTTAACCTAGGCTGTCCGACCAAGCTGGCAAAGTTGGACGGACGAGATGGTTTACAGCATATATCTACGACCATTGATGGAATTTTAGGGTTTTTAAGAGGTGCGCAAACATCCCTCTTTGGCTTGATCGAATTCAAGCATGGGAGTTAATTTTAGTGGGACGGATTGGTCAGCCATGGAGGCGGTCCGTTGTTGTGCACGTCTATACCTCTCAGTCCCATGAAGGCTTGATCTAGGCTACTCAAATTTACTGGCAAAGATGAGCGGCCATGATCGATTTGCGACAGAAATCCATTGCCGCAAAGAATTTGGAATCCGCGTGACATGCCACATTCAGGCGTGCGTTTCGAAACGCTCGGCCATGGTTCGCCTAGGCCGCCTGGTTACACGCACAGGTGGGTCCATGGTGATTGCGTCGACATCTTTGGGACCTCTTGAGTCTATACCTACACCCACCGTATAGGCTAGCGAAGATGGATGGACGCGATCAAATTACGACAGATATGCATCGCCACAAACCCTAATTAGGGTTTTTAAACAGTCACGCACGCGTGACTTTGGCCAAACAGTATGGCGAGCTATGCTTCTCCTTTGGAGAGACCGATCGTGTGGGTCCCACGTTGGGCTGACGATGAACATATGTGCACCTTCCTGATGGTCCTAGGTGCGATCTAAGCCATCCAAATATGCTGGCTAAATTGGATGGTCGTGATCGATTTAAGAAACTAGTGTATTTCCGCGACCCAATTAAGGGTTTGGAAACATCACACTTGCCATGTTTTGGGTGAGCGTTTCATTTCTTAATGGTCCCGCCATGGGCAAGCCGTTCAAGCAATGAGGGAGTGTGCCCGCCGGTGTGCATGTCAGCATTCTCTCAATTGCTCGTCGGATCATCTAGCCCGTCCAACCAAGCTGGCTAAGCTGGACGGTTGCGATGATTTTGAGACTGTCTTGGACAGTTCAAATTCGTTTGAGCTTCCCTTTAACCAGCGCGACTTCCCTACTTAAGGTTAGCGTTTTGATAGTGCTAGAAGATGCATGGTGACATTCGTCCGGTTAGGGATTAGTGGGCCCGCTGGTGGCCATCACGATGATTACCTATTCCTGCCAGGGTTTGGCTAGGCTTGTTAAATTGCAAGGTCAACTTGTGTAGCCGTGATCGTTTCTGAGACTGACATGAGCAGTCTAGATTTCCCTTAAGGAAATTAAGCATGCTCTATCGAGCTAACCAAAAGCGTGTCGATACAAGATTCTCTTCATTAGAGAGTGACGTAGCCTGCGTGGGTATTTCATGCACATCTCAATATTGGCACTTAGGGAGATTCATGCTACTCTGCTGAGAGTGAACACTCATTCGTTATGTCATGCCAATAATGAGAGTTCGACTGAGAACATAACACGGAAAATACTAGACAAATCATGCATTAATTAATAATGCTAATAAAATTCACAGAATATTTGGGATTGCTGTTGCACACACCATTCTGGGTGAATTCCGTGTATTTATTGAATTGCTTCAAATATAGTAAAGAGGTTTTATGTACTCATCACTTCTTAAACGGCTTTTCCCTTTGCAGGGTGACTGTGCATAAAATACTGGTTTTATAATTTTACCCCTAAACTAAAATCCACCATCAACATTAAGTCCCCTACTTAGTACGTAACAGTGACATTGTTGCGGTGTAAGCACTAGATGGTGACAGGTAAAGAAATTCTCAAGAGGAGTTCGATGCACATTACCATGATAGAGGCTAGATTGGTTCTTTGAGCAGGGCACGTTTCTTTTGTACATCGGTTATTGTCAGATAGATAAGTATCCGCTTGATCGCTATCCCATATCCGGAACCTTTATACACGGCAAGTGAAGACTCTTTTTCTTCCCGGGGTCTAGCTGATTTGCGGAATTTAAAGAAAACGCTGAGCCTTTCTCCCTATCGCAGAATTGCTATTCTTCTTCGTTTCGGGTATTGCTCCGTGTTCATCATGCAGTTTTATTTTTGATTGAGAATAACAATTTTATTTACCGGCTGTTGGTATGATCATAACGTCCCCTTTTGCAGTGTATGATGAGAACTGTTGGTGATGATGACTCCTTTACCTCTCCAGAGAAGAGCTTCGAAGTCGAAAAACCTAAGGCTAACGCGTTTGAGGAGGTGATGGCCAAAATAGATCCTCCATTTCGTGAAGCTGATCGTGCCATAAAGGGTATGTCTCTTGTGCAACTACGTTTTGTTCGGGAACGTGCTCAGGCTTTCTTGGCTTCGGTCGGCATGGAGGAGGAATGGAGGCGCGGCGAAGCGTCTCAGCTGCCGAGTGCGAGAGATGAAAGGTTTGCGGCCCGGCTAAAGCGACAAAGGATCGAGCATCAGCATCCTTCCAGTGAAAACAAGTATGATTACCCTGTTTGTAATGGAGTCATCATCCTCGATTCTAACACGAACGAACCAGAGTATCCTCAGAAGGTTGTTGGGGAAGTTCTTGAGAGCGAGGTCAAAGTTGATCCTGGGGAGGGTATTGAAGCAAACGTTGGAGGGAACACTGAAGTGGCTACTGGGGAGATTATGGTAGCGGCACCTGGGGAAGATGTTGAAGAAACTTCCAAGGATGATGTTGGCGCGTCTCCTGGAGGGAATATTGAAGCATCTGTTGAGGGAGGCATAGAAGCGGCATCAAAAAGGGAAGTCGACGCGGCTTTCGTGAAGGATGCAGCTTGTGATGAAGGCGTCGAAGCAGCTTCCAACGGTTCCTGCGCAGATGCTATTGATCCTTCTGATGACTAGATTTCCCTTTGTTGTTTGCTTTTATTCATTTTTGAGCGCTTTCATGGTTTGTAGACATTCCTTTTTGTGCGACTGAGTTTAGGTTTGATTAAACAATGGTTCTTCTATTTACGCTATCTTGAGACCCAACTGTGACGCGTTCCCGTAGGGACATAATAAAATCTCCCCATTCATCAACTCACGCATATGATCAGAGATGTGTTTTATGTGTATTGTCTCTGTAATGATTTCTCACAATCCCAAACAATGATGGAGGATGTGATAATGAAAGCCAGAGATTAACCACGAACTTGTATTCCAGTTGGCAAAGTCTTACAAATCCCATTGTGATGATGTCGCTTCGTTGTTGGAGTAGATCGTTCCCTCTGATTACCCACACGAATCCTCTTTTCCATTTCTTCCTGTACGTATTCCTTCGATGTTTCTCGAAAGATATAAAATGTTTCTTTTAAGGTTTTTTCTTTCTGGTTTGAACTGATGGGTAATGAGGGTTTTAAGTTCGTTCACGACTTTGTGTCATGGTTCGGGAGTAAAGAGGTTTCTAAAAGGAAATAATACTTCAATTAACTGATAAATTAAAACCCTAATTATGAATGCAAGCAGTGCAATCATCTTGGGGAAATTACAAATATTGTATGAAAGAGGAAATTACTGGATGAAATACTAAGGTGAAAGCTGGAGGAAAAGGTAGCACAGTGTTTTTAGGTATGGTGAACGCTGGAGGAGATGGTAGCACAGCGTTTTTAGGTATTGTAGGGTTCGAGCCATCGTGAATGAATCGTCACGCTTTCCAGTTTTTCAGCATTGATGAGCTTGCAGTAACCGCCTAAGATAACATCTGCCACCAGGTATGGCTTATATCCCTTTTCTGTAGGTGAATCAGACTGAGCATTCATTTTCACTGTCACATCCCCAACTTGAAACGTGGTCTCCTTTGTTACCAAATCTCCAATTCGAAATGGTCTTGGGATTTGCGCAGCTACTTGGTCCTTGGATTCGCGATCTTTAACCGACCAACTTCTAAACTCCTGATGAAGAGTTTGAAAGGACCTGCATCCCATTCACATCTCCTAATGGCGGTTGGGTTGTTGATTGGATCAAGTCCCCGTGACTTAGCATAAGGATGAGTGAATGGTTGCAGAAAGGGTTGTTCGATAAGACTTACTTGGGTTCAGAATCTCCCGACGTATGATGATGGGATTTCCCCAGGTAATTGTGGCACATCAACAAGCTGTCGATATGGCAACAGATAATCTTCGGGATTGAACGGCTTGTTGGTAATCCTTTCAGGTATGGACACTGGCAAGGGACACACTCCCATCTTTGCTTTGTTTTTATGCACCCACGAGCGCCCTAGAATCATATCATAGTTCGGGTAATCTTTCAGAATATGAAACCTACCGCATGTTAGAGCGTCTCCAATCTTGATTTCGAGATCGATGTACCTATAGGCGTCTCTAGACTCTCCTTCAGAATTTTTAATCATGGTTGGGTAATGAACAACTTCCTGCTTCGAAACCTATGCATCTTTCAGGGCTTGGACAGTGACGATGTTGAAATCGGATGCTACATCAATCATCACGTTGACGAATTCAACATCCTTCAAGCGAGCGACGGTTAGGAGTCCCCAGTTACATTTCGCGTTTCCTAGGAAAGATTGATATTCAGGAGAAACTTCCTTAATTGGATACAGATGATTGCCTGATACGACACGGTTAAGAGCCCCAAACATGTCTTGACGTTGTGCCTTAGAAAAATACAGAACTTCGCACAACCGCTCCATCATCGACTACGCAGTCTTGTGAACAGAGTCCCCAGAGATCATGCAACTCCTGACAGGAAGGGGGTCCCTGTTGACTCCTTCGTTTCCCAGCTGAAGTTCTCCTGTATCCACCTTCCCTTTGAAAATGCGCTTCAACTTGTTGCATTCGCTGGTTGGGTGATTGACGAACCTATGATAACGACAGTATTTGGGATTCTCCATCTCTTCTTCAGTTAGAGGACGTCTAAGAGGAGGTATCTTGATTGCATCATCTTGGATCCACGCTTCCAGGAGTTCAATGACCTCATCTATTGGAAATGGGAAATCCGGAGCATCTCCTGCTTCAGGAGCTTTAGCCGTGGATTTCCGGGTCGTCTGCGCTGGCGCTGCGCGTTTGGGTTGTTGCTCAGTTGCTGGAGCTTTTATTTTTCCTCCTTCATATACCACGCTCACAGAAGGACCGGTGTTGTATTTTTTATTGATGAGGCACATTTTTCCTCGAGTATCGTGTGCATCCTCACCCCTGGATGGTCTGGTTCTTTCTAAAAGCGCTGGTGCGGTCGTAGCTGATCGCTTAACAGCTTCATGAAGTTCAGAGAACGTCTGGAAGCGCAAATTTTCCAGTAAAGCACGATAGATGGGAACCATACCATTAATGCACGATTCTACCAATTGTTTTTTGGTCACGTTTGGATCGTGACAGTCCAAAGCTTGAATTATGAATCTTTTGACGTAGTCATTCGGATGCTCATTGTTTCGCTGAAACATTCTTACCAAGTCCGAGAAAGTGATTTGCTTGGACACGAAGAAATACTTCTTGTAAAAGGCGGTGACCATATCACACCAGTTTGATATGTTGTTTGGTGCAATGTCTTTATACCAGGTGTATGCTCTTCCAGTAAGAGATTTTGAAAATTCTTTCAGGCGGAGGACGTGATTGTATTCGTGTTCTCCCAAAAATTCCAAAAAACGAGAAATGTGTTCGCGAGTGTTACCAGTTCCATCATAAAGGGAAAATCGAGGAGAGGAATATCCTCTCGGTAGGGGAACTCTCTGCACATCAGGAGGATATGGAGGTTGATGCTGGTGCGGGTCCACCGGATTTTCCTCGCCTCGATTTTGGATAAGTCGTTCCAGGTCTTCTCGAGTTATGAAGTTGGATGGATGGATCCTTTCCCATGGGCGTTCAGGAGCAATACGGGCTTCTTCGTCTAGGTAGGCACGTCCTGCTGAAGCACTCGCGCCAGGCGTGTTGAAAGTACTCCTTGTTGGTTCCAGGGGCTGTCGTGACTCTTGTGGCAATCGTTCTGTTAAAGTCTTGAGGAAAGTAAGTACCTCTTTCTGGGTCGAAGCCATGTCTGTCTGAGCCTTAGCGAGAATTTATTGCCTCTCCATCAAATCAACAATGGTGATAGGGGGTTGACCTCCTCTGATTCCTCCGGCCCCTCGTCCTGACATGGGAGTAGCAGCTGCTCTGGTGAGGACTGGAGGTGTTATACTTGAAGAAATGTTGGGATTTGCGGCTTCCCTGGCTCTGGTGATGGGAGGTGTTACCGAGGGAATATCTCCCGCTCCTGGTGTTGGTGGTAGAGGATGTAGTTCCACGAGATGTATTAATCATATTGACAGGCTGTATGGTAGCGCCACTAACCGGAACATCAACACCGAGAGTGTTGTCAGTGCTGGTTCCATCAGAATTGGTCGCCGATCTAGACCTAAGATCCACCATTTTGAATTTTGACAAAATTGGGATGAAATTGAAACTTGATATTGCAACCGAGAGATTAATCTCCTACTATGGTCGCCAGTTGTTCGTGGGTGAAAACTGATTTTGCTGTTTTCGGTAATTTGGGGTGTGTTGATGAGAAACGAGTTCAAACCCTAAACAAATTCACCGCACGGGAGTGCTTTTAGGTTCGAGAGATCAATCTGTAAGACTCTGGCCTAAACCAAGAAATGGTCGTTCCAGATTCAATTCGGTCACAAAGTGAAGGAGAAGGGTTGATCTTAGGGAGGGAAGCGAAGAAGGTGTTGAGATTGTAAAGGTGTTGGATGTTAATGACTTGTATCAGAATGATGAACTGGCTTGCACAACGTAATCTATCAGTTCTGGGTGTTTTCTGAATAATGTGACAACACTTGGTTTTTTCTGTGTTCTTTTTGGAATAGGTGAAGGACCTATTTATACAAATGATTGAGCGCAATTCTCATCTCATAGGAAGTGGAGGAGGTGAAGTGATGGAGTAGTGGGGTCGTGGAGGAGTGTTAATTGTTACACGATCACACCTTTGCCCACTTCCCTCATCACTGTTAACCGTCCACTTTTTCCTGACATGTTCTTTGCAATGGCGTGTTGCACGCTGCATGTTGTAAACTGCCAGACCAATACCCCAGTAAGTATCCCCCATTTTGTGACATGTTTGATGTCTCGAATGAGCGGATCGTGGGACCCACCACAGGAAATAGCATACGGTGCTAAGTTAAATAACTAAGTTATTTAATAAATTGATATTCATGAAATATCGTGTATACTTTATGCATGTAATGCATCGAACACAATCAATACATATGAAGCATCGCTGTTTTAAAGCTTAACAGAAGAAGTCGCGGATTAAGCGTCTTAAAATAGAATCATGTCCAATCATCTTCGAGTGATCGTTTGGAGGCCGCATGGGAGAGCCATCCCCTGGTCGATCACTCCATGTAGAAGAGTGGCGGACGGTGATCACCGAGGTGCTTCATTGGTCGTCTGGCTTTTAACCTAGGCTGTCCGACCAAGATGGAAAAGTTGGACGGAGGAGATGGTTTACGGCATATATCTACGACCGTTGATGGAATTTTAGGGTTTTAAAGAGGTGCGAAAGCATCCCTCTTTGGCTTGATCGAATTCAAGCATGGGAGTTAATTTTGGTGGGACTGATTGGTCACGCATGAAGGCGGTCTGTTGTTGTGCAATCTATACCTCTCAGTCCCATGAAGGCTTGATCTAGGCCACTCAAATTGACTGGAAAGGATGAGTGGATATGATAGATTTGCGACAGAAATCCATTGTCGCAAAGGATTTGGAAGCCGCGTGACATGCCACATTTGGGCGTACGTTTCGAGGCGCTCGGCCATGGTTCGCCTAGGCCGGCCGGTCACACACACAGGTGGGTCCACGGTGATTACCTAGACATCCTTGGGACCTCTTGAGTCTATATCTACACCCTCCATTTAGGCTGGTGAAGATGGATGGACGCGAACAAATTACGAGAGATATGCATCGCCGCAAACCCTAATTAGGGTTTTTAAACAGTCACGCATGCGTGACTTTGGCCAAACGGTTTGGCGAGCTATGCTTCTCCTTTGGAGAGACTGATCGTGTGGGTTCCACGTTGGGCTGACGGTGAACATATGTGCACCTTCCTGATGGTCCTAGGCGCGATCTAAGCCATCCAAACATGCTGGATAAGTTGGATGGTCGTGATCGATTTAAGACGCTAGTGCATTTCCGCGACCCAATTTAGGGTTTGGAAACATCACACTTGCCATTTTTTGGGTGAGCGTTTCATTGCTTAATGTTCCCACCATGGGCAAACCGTTCAAGCAAGAAGGAAGTGGGCCCGCCGGTGTGCATGTCAGCATTCTCCAAATTGCTCGTCGGATCATCTAGCCCGTCCAACCAAGCTGGCAAAGTTGGACGGTTGCGATGATTTTGAGACTGTCTTGGACAATTCAAATTCGTTTGAGCTTCTCTTTAACCAGCGCGACTTCCCTACTTAGGGTTAGCGTTTTGATAGTGCTGGAAGATGCATGGTGACGTTCAGCCGGTTAGGGATTAGTGGGCCCGCTGGTGGCCATCACGATGATTACCTATTCCTGCCAGGGTTTGGCTAGGCTTGTTAAATTGCGCGGTCAACTTGTGTAGCCGTGATCGTTTCTGAGACTGACATGGGCAGTCTATATTTCCCTTATGGAAATTAAGCATGCTCGATCGAGCTAACCAAAAGCCTGTCGATACAAGCTTTAGTATTTATAGACCAAGGAACTTTGGACACCAACGAATTTCCAAAACCGAATATTCGCAAATATATGCAATAAACGCCAAAATCGGTTTTCATAATTCCTGGAAATGCTCTGTCCAGATATTGACCGAAATCTTAGTAGAAATTCTTCAATTAGTAAATGCACATTACTAATTTTTATTTTCTAACGATATGCATTTAATTGCTAGAAATTAAAAGCATATAAAACTAAAAACCTTAATTAAAAGATTTTCAATTTATTTCGATCCGGGATTCTCCTTTAGTTATTAAGGAATATCTTTGAACAATAACCTGCATATGTTCAAAGTATGTTGAAATCTTTACTTAGTAAATCCTTTTTCATATTTACAATCTTGGAACCGATTTGCCACACTTCCAAACAAGTTTAGAATTATTTCATCTGACTTCTAACAACTATGTGATTGATTATCCTATCAAATCACCATTAATGGGTTTCACGGTTCTACCAAAACACAAGGCTTATTCTGAACTTAACTCATAAAGAATAAGGAATGCTTTTGTAAAACCGTGGCTATAAAGTTCATGAACCGATTCATGTGAATTGAATCATCTTTGCTTCAATTGTGTCTTGTATGGTACATGAGATTTCCTTGCAATTGAACAACTCTCTAACTAGTTCATGTGAGTCATTTGAACTACTTATGGTGAAGAAGAAAATGATTGGTATGAAATGCTCAAATGGCTAACCTTTTGGTTGACTATTATTAAACCAACAATGCACACGTTTGGGTACGGTCAACAAACCTAGAAGCGTGCAGTTCATTTGTGTATGACAAGCTAAGATTTCGATCTAAAGGTTGAGATATATTAGCTTGAATCTAAATCAGGTTTTCATCTAACGGTGGATAGCGTTTGCATTGTGATCAAGGCGAAACCCTGATTTGAAAGACTATATTAGGGGACATCTAGCAACTCTACAAACTAATCCCCCACATGTCCGTGTGATACTAGTTTGTAAGATGGAGTTGATTCTCCTTTAACCTTTGGTTTTCTTCTTCTAAAACCAGGTTAATGACTTAAATATTTCATTGGGATTGTGAAGCCAGACCGATACTACTTTTATCGTAGTTGTGTGATCAGATCTTGCATCTTCTATCGTACGAGTACAATCAGATTGATTGGCTTGAGATCGTGAGAGTTCTCCGATAGGCAATATATAAAAGTAATCACAAACATCTTCGTCTCATCGTTTGTGATTCCACGACATCTTGTTTCGCTACCAAACGATTAAGATTGTTGTGAGGTGATTGATTAATCTAGGTTATTCTTCGGGAATATAAGACTGGATTATCAATTGGTTTTTGTTCACCTTGATTATATATCAAAAGACGAAACAAAAACTTTAGGGTTTTTCCGTGGGAGATAGATTTATCCTTTGATAGACTTGTCTGTGTGAGACAGATTTGTTTATTGTTAAAGCCTGCGATTTTGGGTCGTAGCAACTCTTAGTTGTGGGTGAAATCAGCTAAGGGAATCAAGTGCGTAGTATCCTGCTGGGATCAGAGGCGTAGGGGTGCAACTGTACCTTGGATCAGTGGGAGACTGATTGGGGTTCAACTACAGTCCAGTCCGAAGTTAGCTTGGAGTAGGCTAGTGTCTGTAGCGTCTTAATACAGTGTGTATTCAATCTGGACTAGGTCTCGGGGTTTTTCTGCATTTGCGGTTTCCTCGTTACAAAACTTCTGGTGTATGTGTTATTTCTTTTCCGCATTATATTTGTTTATATAATAGAAATAATACAGGTTGTACGTTAGATCAATCAATTGGATAGTCCGACCTAACGGTTGATTGATATTGATTGATCCTTGGACATTGGTATTTGGTACCGTCCAAGTTCATCTCTCTTTGATAAAGACTCGCATATTTCTATTTGCTTGAGTAAAGATCAAATTGAGAGATTGAGATATTAACTCCTTGAGATACTTTTACCTAGATTGATTCTGACTGTCTAGTTGATTCTCTAGAAAGTGTTTCGGAGTTAGTCCATACATATTGCTAAGTGAAATATTGGGTGGTGTTGTTAGACCCCCGCTTTTTCAATTGGTATCAGAGCAGGCAAACACGTTTAAGACCTTAGAAGTCTGTGTTTGTAGCAATCTGAGTCAAACGACGAAGTCTCTTACGCATACCAAAATGTCTCCTAAAGATGTTAACCTTGTCAAGTGTCTCAGTAATACCTCAAAGGATTATTCTTTAGATGATTCTTCCGAATCCCGAGGTAGGAAGAAGGTTAAATCTTGTGTTGACCATTCTTCCTTTAATGAGACACTGCATACAATGGAAAAAGTTGAAATGGAGCTCACCAGAATTGCAAAAAATTCTATTGAGTTTGTTGATCTTCAGAATCATGAACAGCTCATTGATGAATTTGAAAAGTCTATTGATCGTGAACTTGCACTCTATAACATCATAGAGTCATTCTCTAAGGATATTGAGAAACTTCTTCAGGAAAATAATCTACAGCGTGAAAATATTTATGATCTTGAAAAGCTAATCAAATAAGGCTCAAGTAGAGAAAAATGTTTGATCAAGACACATTCATCTAATCTTGACAGATTTCGTGTTGAGAAAGAGAAGATTGTTGCATCACTTATATTAGCCCATGCACAGTGTATGGCCTTGGATAAGGAAACTCTGTCTTAAAGAAAAATTCTTTTGTACCTCATAACACACAGTATATGAAGAATTTCTCTCCCAAGGTAGATTGTGTCAAAAAGGATTTAAACTTCTTACAATCTTCTCATAGGGCTGTTGAGATGAAACAAATGTCGATTACTGCATCTTCTCCACGAACCTGTACCTTTTGTGGAAAGTAAGTCACTATGCCATTCGTTGTTTTGCTAGGAAGAAACAAATCTCGAAACTTCGCAATTTGCTTCTCTCCACTATTAATGGAGTAAACAGTCAATGAACTGCAGCAGTGAATCCTATGCTCACAGTAAACCAAAAAACTTATAAAAATGATCTCTTCCCTAGAAATCATTATAGGACTCGTGTGCTTTCGAGTGACATAAATCCCTGTGTTACGAATAAAAGCATATCATGTGCTTATCAGAACAACTATGGTAAATCTAAGTCTAGAGTTTGGAGACCCATTCTGAAAAATCTTCTTGAACCTGTTTCTAGAGGTCCTAGACTCAGTAGTCCAAAAACTCCTTCATGTGAGTTTTTCAGATAGAGTTGTGAGAAATCTTCCTAAAAACAGAATTTATCAGAGGAAGACAAGAAATCCTGAGATCAGATCAAGTGAAAATCACATTCATTCTCTCAATACCTATGGCGAGACTATGTCTCTCTCTACTGTCTATTAGCAGAAAAGTTCAGTTCTTGTATCTAACTTGAGAGATACAAGGATGATGTTGAGAGATGCTCAAGTATGTTGCTGATTGTCATCTGTTTGATATCTTATGATGTGATTTTTCTTGTTTTGTTTTATCACTGTGACCTTTCTATTCAGACTTTTCTTGAAAGTAACACAGTTGCAGTTTCCTTATTGGGTCCGTCCCTTTCTCCTGATGTATTGGCTCAGTCCACGAACGTCCAGTTTTTCATCAAGGAACCCTAGGGTTTCTATTTAGGGCATACTCTTGAATATATATATATATGTATTATATACATTCATTAATCTTCAGAAAGGAGCTCTATGGAAACTGTTCCCAAAGAAGAAGTGAACCCTACTACGGAGGAAGATCTCAAAGGAAGCGATCCATCTCAAGAGTTTATTATGAAGAAGATGCTTGAAAGGAAAGAGTATAACTCATGGATTGGAGAATCTATCAAGGATTTAATTCTCGTTCAGAATGAAGTAAAGAATGAACTTGCTAACCTTCAATTGCAGATAAACCAACTAATTGATGGACAAGCAAAAATTCTTGGTACTCAGAACATCTTGATCAGGAATCAGAAGAAAGTTATTCTTGATTGCGCTAAAGCTCATCATTATGCTCGTATTATTGATCGAAAAACTAATGTTCTAACTCATGAACATGGTGTCTCTACGGTCAAAAAAATCAAGGATATCAGTAACTCCTACTTCGATGGACCTTTTCAGAGGTATGAAATCATCAAGGAAAACTGAGTGTTGACTAGTATGTCTTCTGTTTGGCTTAGTTGAAAGAATAACTAATTCTTTGAATAGCGATGATTGTGACTACACATAGCTATTATTTTTTCATCTTCTTGTTTCTTTTTTAGGTTTTTTGGTTTAAAATTCTAAAAATATTTGGAGGATGATGGTTTGCAATATTTAATCTTTGGTTTGTTATATTGCAATGTATGGGATTTGTGTGTTTACGTCCGTGAACTAGGTTATCTCATATTTTGTCAAAAGTAAAGTCGTTCATGATCGGTATTCATGTATTGATTTAAGGATGAATAGACTTTTGACGAACACAAAAGTTAAGCCTATATTGTCAATTCTTTGACGGGAGATAGGTTGGAATCTTTTGTGAACAAGGATAAAGTCTATTATTGTTATGCAAATAATGATTGAAAAATAGAATAGATCCTTGCGTATTCAACAGTATTGATCTTCTTTGATTCATATCCTATGAAATATTGTGAGGATCCGTAATATGTATTATGTTGAGCACGACACGACTAAGTTGATTATTTTTTATTAGCTTGGTTGGTTGTTCCGTAAGGTATGTTATGTTGAGCATTTGTAAACAAAAATTAATCATCTCGTTTGGTTATTTAGTTATTTGTTCCGTAAGTTCTCTTATGTCGAGAAAAACAAATGACAATTAAATTGATTACTTTCGTGATTAGTTTGGTTGTTTGTATTCCAATTAGATTAATTATGGGTTCTCTTGTAATTAGTCTAGTTGAGCATTCATATATTCCATAAGATTTTTCTTGTGTTGAGTATATGAACGGCTATCCTAATCATTTTTCAATGGTTTTGGTAGTCATATGTTCCGTAAGTTTATTTATGTTGAGCATAAACAATTAAGTTGATCACCTTGTTTGTTTAATTTGATTGCGCATTCCAATTAAATTAATCATGGGTTTACTTGTGATTAATTTGATTGAGTTTTTGGATATAGAAAATCACTTATCATGGTTTTTGGTGTCCAATAAAAATCTTTCTTTTCTCTCGAAATTAAGGTCGCTCTTGTTGTTCCCTTGGGAATGACATCAAATGGGGGAGAATTCTTTTGAAATTATGCTTAATGGTCATATATTGAGGGGTGTGCGGCCATGGAATATTAGAGGGGTTATCTTGTATCTTTAAACTCCTTGATGAATGATATTAGCTTCGGCTATATGATTGCATCTAAATTAAGATGATGTGCGTCCTTTCTTTTATTCATGAAATGTCTCTTGTGGAAATTTCATTATGATCCCGTTCTTGTACCTTTGCCAATTTTATTGACAAAAAGGGGGAGAATTAATATGTAGTTCACACTACAAATACATATGGTTTTCGGATCACTGTGTAAGGGGGAGTGGTTTCCATGATCGAGATGGAGTATTGACTAAGGGGGAGTGATACGTATCACCATAGTATTATTGTTGAAGTTATGATACAACTGGACTTTCAAACTGTGTAATAATACTATGACATTGTATAATGATGATCGAGAATCTTGAGTTCTATCATTTTTATAGCTACGGATCTTCAACAACGGTGATGCTAAACTTACAACCTTTGGGATCATTGGAGTACTTGGAAGGACAAAGATTTCAAGGAATGTTGAAGATTAGACTTATGGAATAGGAGCCACTAAAGTTTCATTATCTTTTTTGTATTCCATATGTATTGATAGTTAATTGATAAAGGGGGAGATTGTTAGGGGACAGCTCGGTCAAACTCGCATGCGTTGCTACCGCAAGCATGTCTGTCAATGTTAGTAATCAAAACTATAAGTCTTGATTTCTAGTCTATTATAGCTAAGTCTCGGACTAGGATAGTGTAGTTGAGCTCAAGGACTTCATGGCGATTCATCATATAAGTGGAAGAACTACTCAAGGAACCGGTGGAACTTCTCGACAAAAAGGTATTGAAGACTTGAACTTATCTGTCACTCAAAAGTCTATTTATTCTATCTACTACTTCTTGAGACAAAAGTCGTATGCTATATATATAGACTTAGACTACACAAATTTGGTATTTCGAGCCGAGTATACCTCGCCTATCTATATCTCGAAATATGTGTTGGTAAGCGTTTAGCTTCAACCATGTTTTTCTTTACCTAGTGATGCAAGTCATGTATGTTTCGATCATCTTGAACATTGCTTTGACGAAAAATAGTGTAACAACTATATAACGTCCTCTAAGAATGTTTCAATGATTGGAATGAGAGTTTAGATTACAAAACCATAGTGGACATAAGTATGTTGTGGAAACACATATGTGCATAAGTCCCATGCTGTAAATAGGATAGTAGCCAAGTCCGCGAACTCAGTCCGCGAACTGCCGAAGTTCTCAAACCCGAGAATTTCTGCTGAATTATCAAACTATGTTGCGTGAGCCAAGTCCGTGAACCCAGACCGCGAACCAGCGAAGCTCTCGAACCCGAGAATTTCTGTTGGAGTTTGAAAACTATTTCCAATACTTGAAGTCCGCAAACCTAGTCTGCGAACTTGTGTAGGTTATATATCTAAAGATGATTTCTGAACGTAACTCATAAAGACTAAGGAATTCTTTTGTAAACCGTGGATATAAAGTTTATGAACCGATTCATGTGAATCGAATCATCTTTGCTTCAATTTTGTCTTGTGTGGTACATGAGATTTCCTTGCAATTGAAGAACTCTCTAACTAGTTCATGTGAGTCATTTGAACTAGTTATGGTGAAGAAGAAAATGGTTGGTATGAAATACTCAAATGGCTAACCTTTTGGTTGACTATTATTGAACCAACAATGCACATGTTTGGTTACGGTTAATAAACCTAGAAGCGAGCAGTTCATTTGTGTATGACAAGCTAAGATTTCGATCTAACGGTTGAGATATATTAGCTTGAATCTAAATCATGTTTTCAGCTAACGGTGGATAGCGTTTGCTTTATGAGCAAGGCGAAACCCTGATTTGAAAGACTATATAAGGGGACATCTAGCAACTCTACAAACTAATCCCCACACGTCCGTGTGATACTAGTTTGTAAGCTAGAGTCGATTCTCCTTTAAACTTTGGTTTTCTTCTTCTAAAACCAGGTTAACGACTTAAAGACTTCATTGGGATTGTGAAGCCAGACTGATACTACTTTTATCATAGTTATATGATCTGATCTTGCATCTTATATCGTACGAGTACAATCAGATTGATTGGCTCAAGATCGTGAGAGTTCTACGATAGGCAAGATATAAAAGTAATCACAAACATCTTCGTCTCATCGTTTGTGATTCCACGATGTCTTGTTTCGCTACCATATGATTAAGATTTTTGTGAGGTGATTATTAATCTAGGCTGTTCTTCGGGAATATAAGACCAGATTATCAATTGGTTTCTGTTCACCTTGATTATATATCAAAAGACGAAACAAAAACTTTAGGGTTTTTCTGTGGGAGACAAATTTATCCTTTGATAGACTTGTCTGTGTGAGACAGATTTTTTTATTGTTAAAGCCTGTGATTTTGGGTCGTGGAAACTCTTAGTTGTGGGTGAGATCATCTAAGGGAATCAAGTGCACAGTATCCTGATGGGATCAGAGGCGTATGGTTGCAACTGTACCTTGGATCAGTGGGAGACTGATTGGGGTTCAACTACAGTCCAGTCCGAAGTTAGCGTTAGCTTGGAGTAGGCTAGTGTCTGTAGCGTTTTAATACAGTGTGTATTCAATATGGACTAGGTCCCGGGGTTTTTCTGCATTTGCGGTTTCCTCGTTAACAAAACTTCTGGTGTCTGTGTTATTTCTTTTCCGCATAATATTTTTTTTATATAATAGAAATAATACAGGTTGTGCATTAGATCAATCAATTGGATAATCCGACTTAACGGTTGTTGATTGATATTGATTGATCCTTGGACATTTGTCCTTGGTACCGTCCAAGTTCATCTCTCTTTGATAAAGACACGCAGATTTCTATTTGCTTGAGTAAGGATCAAATTGAGATATTGAGATATTAACTCCTTGAGATACTTTTACCTAGATTAATTCTGACTCTCTAGTTGATTCTCTAGAAAGTGTTTCGGAGTTAGTCCATACATAATGCTAAGCGAAATATTGGGTGGTGTTGTTAGATCCCCGCTTTTTCAAGATCCATCAATTAGAATATCCAACCTTTGGTTGTTGATTTACATTGATTGACACTTTAACATTGGTCTTTGGTACCGTTCAAGTTGTTTCACATAATAATCAGGCTCACGGATTTCTATCTGTTCGATTTACTGATTACATTGTGAAATAGAGATATTATAAGTCTTTGATATACTTTATTAAGATTGAGTCTAGTTAATTCTCTTGAAAGTATATTGGAGTTAGTCCATACAGATTTCTAATCGAAATATTGGGTGTTGTTGTTATATCCCCGCTTTTTCAATTGGTATCAGAGCAGGCAAACACGTTTAAAGACCTTACAAGTCTGTGTTTGTAGCGATCTGACTCTACGGACAAAAGTGTTATCTCAATAAATGCACCACCAGATCCAGGGATTCCAGAATTCTCTTCCATGTCTAATTTAATTAAATCTGTAGAAGAAATTTTGTCTAAACCTCCACCAGGTTTAAAATCCCTTGAAGTTTTTTCAAAAATTGAAAGGAAACTTGAAAGCTTAACTTCTGATGTTGATTTATTTCTCCATAAAGAACAAGAATCTCTTGATAAGATAAATCAAGTTATGATGAATAATATTCATGTTGAGGTTGGCATTGATTTATTAATCAGTGAGAGCAATGTTCCTCCTCTGTGTAATCCACCTAGTTGTAGCAAACTAAGCGGTTTACAAGAAGAGTTTAAGTCTAAGACTTCCGACTGTACCACCTCTAAGCATGAATCAATTCATTGGTCAATTCCTGATACATCTTACCAAGATTAAGGTATTGTCCCTTCTTATGAAGAAATTAGGATGTCTCATTTTATCAAAAGAGTTTCCCTGTGCAATATTGAAAATTATTTGCAGAAACTGTTTCTTATAAGGTGTAAAACAAGAAATCGGAAACACAAATCTTTTTGGGTTCTCTTGAAGTTCTTTGATAGACTTATAAAAACAGTCCCTTGGGTGTTTCTCAACACTACAAGATGTAAGAGTTTCTGGAAAGAAACTCTTTCTTGGTGCCATGGTGAGCAAGACATTGTTCACCTCAACACAACTTGATTGTGTTGAAAGTGCATCTTCACCAAGAAATACCGTATTATGTATACGGTGAGGGAAGCACAAGAACTGGGGCACACATATTAAGTTGGGTATGATTTTGAATGTTTGGTAACATTGTAGAATTCGATCATATTCTTCTAAAAAGGTATGTATCTAAACTTGAGCAAGTATTATGATGATCTATGTACCTGGTGTATCGTTCATGTCTAACTAACTGGATTTGTGCTTAAGGTTCTTAAATGTTCCGGTTTGAAAATAGTAGTTCGGTATGTTTGGACTTCATGGTACACATACTAGGTATGCATACCATCATGAAAAATCAAAATCCAGGGACTTAAGTACGCATACCTGTCTGCATACTGCTCCAAGTCATGAAAATTCGTTTGCAAACCCGTATGCATACTTGCCCGTAGACGTTGATATTCGGTAAACTTGTTTTGGACGTATCTTCTTCGTCCGAACTCGGAATGACCTCATTATTTTTGCATTCTATTCTTCTTTGAATTCTCTTCAAAATGGAGATGAGAATTATTGTGTTCGGATGAGTTAAATTGGTATGTGTCTTGTCTCTTGTTTTTGAGTGTTTTGCTCCGTTTCGTCGCACTTGTTCCACTTCTCTTGGACTTGGGAACTTGGACTCTTGGAGTAATACTCTTATAAGCTCATTTGTAGCTTTTACAAGAATGTTGTTGTGAATCACAAAGAAGGAAGTTCAAGAATAGACGGTAGTACGCATTGCTATGGATTCTTGAATGTTCACAATCATCTTATGTGAACTACGGTGCATGGTCATTAATGGCTTTATATGTTATTCTTTGTTAAGAAAATATTTTTATACGCCTTTGGTAGCTATTCTTGGTATAAATCCGGGAGAAAAAGATTGATTATATCCTCTAAAGACAAATCATCTAGTATGTGCATTACGAGTTTGTCTTGATGCCTAGGAAACTTCTTATGAGAATTTATTCTTGTGTTTTAAGAAGAATAGCTAGATTTTGGAATAACCATTATTGTGATTACACATAGCTATGTCCGACGTTTTCATCTTCATGTTTTTAGGTTTATTGGTTTAAATTCTAAAAATTTTTGGAAGATGATTTTTGTAGTATTAATCTTTATGGTTTTATATATTGCAATTTGTTATGGGATATGTGTGTTTGTGTCCGTAAACTATGATTGTCTAATATCTTGTCAAAATTTAAGTCTTTCATATGTCGATATGCATGTATTGATAAAAGAATGAATGAACTTTTGACATTACAAAATTTAAGCCTATTATGTCATTTTTGATGGAAGATAGGTTAAAATCTTTTGTTTACGAGGATTATGTCTATTGTATGTCATTGTGCGAATAGTGATGGAAAATAGAATGAATCCTTGTGTATTCCGTGGTATTGATCTTCCATGATCCATATTTTTATGTATATACTGTGAGGCTCCGTAAGTTCTCTTATGACGAGTATGGCTAATTAAATTCATCACTTTTGTGGTTAATTTGGTTGTATATTTCCGATTAGATTAATTATAGGTTCTCTTGTGATTAATTTACTTGAGTATTTTTGGATTCAAATTCATACTCGTATGTGATTTGTTATGTCCAAAGAAATCCTTCTTTTCTTTCGAAATTAAGGTTGCTCTTGTTGTTCTTTCGGGAATGACATATTATGGGGGATAATTCTTAATTGAACTTGTGCTTAATTTCCAAATCTTTGTGGGGAGTGCGGCTGTGGAATATTATAGGGGTTATCTTGTATCTTTATAAACTCCTTGATGAAAGCATTTAGCTTCAGCTATATGATTGCATCTAAATAAGTTGATATGTGATTTCTTTTGGTCATAAAATATCTCTTTTGGAAATTTCATTAGGATCCCGTTTTCGTACCTTTGCCAATTTTATTTATAAAAAGGGGGAGAATTAATATGTAGTTCACACTAAAAATACATATGGTTTTCGGATCATTATGTAAGGGGGAGTGGTTTCCATGTGAGATGGAGTATTGACTAAGGGGGAGTGATACATATCACCATAGTATTATTGTCGAAGTTGTGATACAATTGAACTTTGATGTTGTATGATAATACTATGACACTGTATAACAATGATTGAGAATTCTTGTTTTATCCTTGTTATGGCTACATATTTTCAACAACGATGATGCTAAACTTACAACCTTTGGAATCATTGGAGTACTTGGAAGTGACGAAGATTTCGAGTAATGTTGAAGATTAGGCACGTGGAAGAATAGATGCAAAAGTTTATTTATCTATTTTTGTATTCCATATGTATTGATAGTTTTGTCACTAAAATTGACAAAGGGGGAGATTGTTAGAGCACTGCTCGGTCGAACTTGCATGTGTTTATATCTCAAGCATGTTTTTCAATGTTAGTGATCAAAACTACAAGTCTTGATTTCTAGTCTACTATAGCTAAGTCTCGGACTAGGATAGGAAGTGTAGTTGAGCTCAAGAACTCCATGGAGATCGTCATACAAGACGAAGAACTACTCAAGGAACTGGTGGAACTTCATCGACTAAAAGGCATGTGGAGACTTGAACTTATCTATCACTCAAAAGTCTATCTACTCTATAAACTATCTTGAGACAAAAGCCGTTTTGCTATATAGACTTTGATTATACACATTTGCTATTTCGAGCCGAGTTTATCTCGCTTATCTATTTCTCGAAATATGTGTTGGTAAGCTTTCGCTTTGGCCAAGTTCATCTTTACCTAGTGACGAAAGTCATGTTATGTTTCAATCACATTGAAAATGGCTTTGACGAAAAATGGTTTGTGAATAACAACTATATAACGTCCTCTAAGAATGTTTCAATGATTGAAATGAGAGTTTAGATTATATAACTAATGTTAGATATAAGCATTGTGTGGTAACACATATATGTATAAGTACTTATTCCTTGAACCAAAGTATGCGTACTTTGTTGATCAGGAAAACCGGAACAAGAGCTGTGAACACAGTCCGCGAAATGGCGGAGGTTCTCATCCCGAGAAAATCTGCTGGAGTTTGAGAACTCCTTCCGGGAACTTAAGTCCGCGTACTTGAGTTGGTTATATCTAAAGACAATTATTTGTGAACTTATATTTATATTAACTAAGGAATGCAATTTGCAAACTGTGGATATAAAGTTCATGAATTGATTCGAGTAAATCAAATCGTTTTTGCTTCAATTGTGTCTTGTATACTTCTATAAGATTTATGCAATTGAACAACTCTCTAACTAGTTCATTTGAGTCATTTGAACTAGTTATGGTGAATAAGAATATGGTTGATATGAAAGTGCTCATATGGATAACCATTTGGTTAACTATTGTTGAACCAACAAATGTACATGTTTGGGTACGGTTACACAAACCTAAAATCGTGCATTTCATTTATGTGTAACAAGTTAAGTTTTCAATCCAACGGTTGAAATATATTAGATTGAATCTAATCAGGTTTTCATCTAACGGTGAATATGCTTTGTTACTAAGCTAACATTGATTGCCAACCCCGATTTGAAAGACTATATAAGGGAGAACTCTAGCAACTGGGAAACCTAATCCCCACACCTCCTATGTGATACTAGTTGTATTAGCTAGAGTCAATTCTCCTTTAACCTTAGGTTTATTCTCGAGACCTTGTAGGTTAATGACTTGAAGACTTCATTGGGATTGTGAAGTTAGACCGATACTACTTTCTTGTAGTTGTGTGATCTGATCTTTCTTATTCTATCGTGTTGAGTACAATCGTAACGATTGGCTTGAGATTGATATCTCTGATAGGAAAGATATAAAAGTAGTCACAAACATCTTCGTCTCATCGTTTGTGATTCAATAATATCTTCTTTCGCCCGCGTCGATTAAGATTATTGTGAGGTGATTTATAATACTAGGTTGTTCTTCGGTAATATAAGTTCGGGTTATCAATTGGTTCCTGTTCACCTTGATTTATCAAAAGATGGAACAAAAATCGTAGGTATTTCTGTGGGAGACAGATTTATCTGTTATCGTAAACTTTTCTGTGTGATACAGATTTGTTTATTAAAGTCTTCGACTTTGGGTCGTAGCAACTCTTAGTTGTGGGTGGGATCAGCTAAGGGAATCAAGTGGCGTAGTATCCTGCTGGGATCATAGACGTAAGGAGGGCAACTGTACCTTGGATCAGTGTGAGATTTATTGGGGTTCAACTACAGTCCAGACCGAAGTTAGTTTGTAGTAGGCTAGTGTCTGTAGCGGCTTAATACAATGTGTGTTCAATCTAGACTAGGTCCCATTTTTTTTTTCATTTGCAGTTTCCTCTTTAACAAAATTCAAGTGTATGTGTTATTTCTTTTTCGCATTATATTTTGTTATATAATTGAAATATCACAGGTTATGCGTTAAGATCAATCAATTAGAATATCCAACCTTTGGTTGTTGATTTACATTGATTGACACTTGAACATTGGTCTTTGGTACCGTTCAAGTTGTTTCACATAATAATCAGGCTCACTGATTTCTATTTGTTTCGATTTGCTGATTACATTGTGAAATAGAGATATTATAACTCTTTGATATACTTTATTAAGATTGAGTCTAATTGATTCTCTTGAAAGTATATTGGAGTTAGTCCATACAGATTTCTAATTGAAATATTGGGTGCGGATATTGTACCTCCGCTTTTTCATGGAGTCATTGTGAATTCTCTTGCAAGGTGTTGAAACCTTTAGTAGATGTTGTAAGAATGGTGGATATTGAGTTGAAGCCTACCATGTGTTACATATATGAAGCAGTGAGAATAGCAAGGGAACAACTACAAGTAACATTTAGAGAAGATAAGGGAACCTTGGACAAGATCATGGCTATCGTTAATGAAATATGGGAAGACCAGTTAGATCACCCTCTCCATGCAGCAACTTGGTACTTGAACCCGTCTATATTTTACAAAATCCCGCAAGAAGATATGGATAGTAGCTCAAAGTATGCTAAGATAAAGAGATGACTTTTTAATGCAATAGAAAGGCTTATAACTGACGACGATGAACATGATAAGGCTAGAGGTGAGCTGAGAAAGTACAGTGATGAAATTGGAGAGTTAGGATCACGAGTTGCTATGGGAGCAGGAGATACTGCATCACCTTGTAAGTATTTTCTTTTCCTAAAATAGATAACAACAAAATTTGGTTATTGCATATTAGTTCGGGGCCTAGGGTAACTTTTTTTTTTCTTATCAAGTTGCTTGTTGTTTGTGACAGATGACTGGTGGATCACGAATGGCGGAATGGATGTTCGAAACCTCCAAAAATTTGCGATAAGGGTCTTAAGCCAGTGCTTCATCATGTGACAGAAATTGGAGTACTTTTAGCAATGTAAGTATTAAATTCTTCTATAATTGTCAGTGACATTACTTCTAGACTAGGACTGGGTATGCAACTGTAATTGTTGGTACAGGTGCAGTAGGATTTTTGACAACTTCGATACATACTTTCTTATCACCTGAGTAGACTTTCTACGATGGCACACTTCGCTTTTCCTGCCATTCACTATATACTTTTTTATGACTATGTTTCTTTCTCTGTCCAGTAAATTTTCACCCTAGGTTGACTGCGGACAACCAATGTTTTTCTTACAGAACTTACAACTTCTCAGTTTAACCAATATGTGTTGTCTTTTTACTGATTAGATGCATACAAAGAAGCGGAATCGTTTCTTACAACAAAAGTTGAATGATTGTGTTTATATTCAATACAACAAGAAATTGCAGCGTAGATACGAGGAGATACAAAGGCATAATTCTGGGGGTTCTGAAATCCCTATTTTCTTTGATGCAGTTGTAGAAGAAGATAATTGGTTGGACCCTGAGAACTTGAATGATTTGCTTCATCGAGCCAATGATTTTACTTGTTCTCAAGCAAACAGTGCCATGCGTATTAGTTCAGGACCAGTTACAAGAAGTAGCCGACAAGTTCCTAATAGACGTTCTCCAATTGATTCCACGATTGATGAATTTTATTCGGATTTCAACTGCGAAGCTCGAGGACATGCCAGTATGGGTTATGGTGTTGGACGTCCTTTGGCTGATCCTGCAAACGCTGTTATGAATGATTTACTTTAGAAATATAACTTATGGCAGTATGTAATGTGATACTGGCTTCTAGAAATGTAAGTAATGTCATACTCGGTATATCACTAATGTTTTTTGTCTTTTGATTTCTTGAACTGACAGTTCAAGAAAGTAACTTTACTTATTTTTCTGACCCCATATAATGGTGGATGTAGACTGTAGTTACTGGAAATGTATATAATATTGACGGTCTAAGACACTACTCTAATCAACCAGCTCTTATTTTCTAAGGTTGAAATATGTTTATTATAGATATTATTTTCTATTATGGTTCTATAAATATTACATTATTAAAAAAATTATAATGATGTATCACCTATAAATACATGTAGTATCTTTTGTATAGGTATATCGGACCCGGCCGATCCAATACCAATACACGATATTAACTACCTTGGTTCGGACTTAACCAAACACAATAGGATCACTTATCAAGTAAATAGGAATTAACGTTTGTATAACTTACTGTAAATTATAATAACAACAATTATAATTGCGGAAAATAAAAGTAAATGACACGACAATATTTTGTTAACGAGGAAACCGCAAATGCAGAAAAACTCTGGGACCTTGTCCAGCATTGAATACTCTCAGGATTAAGCCGCTATACAAAATTAAACCAACTTCGTATAGTTGAGACCAAGTAACTAAACTTATAGTTCACCTAGTTCCGTCTGTATTCCCACGCCTCCAACTTATGAATAAGTCACGTACTTGGAACAATTCCTTTGGTTCGTATTCTAAACAGTAAAGGAATAACAAATCTGTTTGGTAGCAACTCTCTTCAACCAAGTTATATGAGTTCGACAAAGGCTCTTCTGTTTATCTCAATAAACTCCTTCGTCAGGTTCTTAGATCTATCTTATTATCAATTACCAAATTAATCGTTAATATTTTGCAATCAATACTTTTAATCACAAAGAATTATATTGATGTCGATCTACACAACTAATCAATCTAATCCACCACAAGGATAAACCGATTATAGTTGGATCTTCTGTACTGAAATAAGTATTTTGCACACCAAAGAATATGAACCCCAAATCAGAAATCTTCAATATCTTATTTGTCTTCAAATCTTCTTGTATCTTCAATAAACACCTGCACACAACAACTTGAATCTCTTGTGGTCAATTACGCACAGAACGGAGTCTGTTAACAACGAATTATCAAAAGATGTCTTTAGATCTACAAACAGTCTAAATATCCCTGTCGAAACTTTGATCTAGTTTGAGTGAATCTTATATCATAAGATAAGATTCTCAAGCACAAACAAACTAGGTGAAATCAACTTTCAACCACCGTTAGTCAATCAAATCAATCGAAAACAAAAGATAAGAAGACTTTAAACTGAGCGGCCGTAAGAGATTTCTCCTAATTGGGTTACTCCCCTCTCCGAATAGGCGGCTTCACCAGCAACAACACAACTGCAGAAGTTTGTTGTCACGAAGGATTAGTTTGCCAGAAATACAAACTTCAAGTATTTATATACAAGGAAGTTTGGACACCAAGGAATTTCCAAAATCGGTCTCAAGATATGCAATATATTCCAAATTCGGTTTCCATAATTCTTGGAAATGCTCTGTCCAAAATATTGACCGAAAATCTCTTTGGAAAATCTTCAACTAGTAAATGCACATTACTAATTCTCATTTTCCTGAAATAAAATTAAAAACCTTAAATAAAATATTATTAACTTATTTATTTTTCGATCTGGGATTTTCTTCCTTTAGCTATTAAGGAATAACTTTGAACAATAAAAGATAAGCATTACTGCACATGTTTAAAGTATGTCGACATCCTTACTTTGTAAGTCCTCTGTCTTACTTACAACCTTGAAACCGATTTGCCACACTTTCAAACAAGTTTAGAATTGGTTCATCTGACTTTCAAGAACTATGCGATTAATCAAGAGCACTCAATCACAAATCATGGGTTTAACGGTTCTACCATGTGAGTACTGCGCATAGTCACACTAGCTTTCCAAAATTCGATTGACTAGGTACTAGGATCGGTTCCCCACATATATATGGTATCTAACTTGTACGTTTTGGACATGTCCATAGAATCGGTTCCCCTTTGCCTCAAAATGTGTTGCGCATGTCTAGGGCTGCACATGGGTCGGTTTGGGTCGGGTTTGGCCTCACCCACCACCCAACCCACTGATGGTGGGTAGCAGAAGTTGTCACCCACAACCAACCCAACATAACAATGGGTCGGTTTTCACCCGACCCACATTACAATGGGTTGGGTCGGGTGGGTGGTGGGTTACCCACCATAAAATACACATTACAGTTACATTGCATCAAAAAAAAAAAGTTACAGACTTACCTAAGACTCTTACAGATGACAATTAAAGAACTGACCCCAAGTCAAGTGTAAACAAATGATAATTATAATCCAGAGAAGTAAGAAGTTGGTGCAAAGTGGATACAAATTACAAGAAATGAGTTCAATTGTTCGAAGCTCAAAAGATAAAAGACTATTCAAGGAAGTGATTGAAGAAGCGAAGACTGAAGTGAAGTTAGCGATTTAGGTTTAGGCATTATATATCACTACTTCAACGGTTGTGATTCATCTAGGATAGGTAATCTAAGGGTTAATATTAACTAAGAAATATTTAGGTGGGTGGGTGGGTTGGGTCGGGTGAGGGAAGCTTTGACCCATAGTCGACCCACAATACTATGGGTTTTGATGTTGTGACCCATAGTCGACCCGCTCCTAGGTGGGTTGGGTCAGGTGTGGGTAATTTTAGACGGGTGTGGGTTGGATCGGTGGGTTGAGTCGGGTTTGTGCAGCCCTACGCATGTCCATAGGATCGGTTCCCCTTTCTGCTAAAAACTTGATGCACCTCATACAAGGACCGATTCCCCTTTGTGATGTGTTGTACCTCTTACTAGGATCGGTTCCCCTTTACCAAGAGTCGGTCATACACAAAATCACAACCTCGATCATACCATTTCAGGTGATTACTTAAGGTCGGTTTCACTAATAAAAGTCATACCAATACAAAACTCAGGCCTTTATGAATAGTTTTACCAAGAATATAAACAAGTCATGAGCAGTTACACTAATCACACATATTGGTTGTTCACAAGATATGCAATGAATAACAATATCAATAACGCCTGGTGATTTCCTTTTCGATTCACAAAACAAGTTTATGAACTTACTTCCTTAAAACACATGTAAAAAATTGTTTCATATGATGAAATCCTCACCTCATACCCATACATAATCACAATATCATTTAAACGATTATGTCGATGTCTTATCTACAAAGTTTAATGGTTAAGCAATAAACCTCGTATTGTATTCCTTAATACTATGCCTATCTAGAATGTTCATGTTTCGCAGTTTTGTTTTTAATATGCACGACTTGAAAGATACGTTAGGGAATGAAACAGTTCAAGTCAAATATCACTAACCTCAAGTGGAAGGATGATGTTGTCGTTGTACTTCTTACTTCTTCACTTCTTCAAGTCTTCGCAATACTTGTAATGTCTCATATCCTAATACTTTCAATCTAACCTATACGAAGTTGACTCTACTACATAATCAAGCGAGTCTTAAAATGATTTTTGATTCCCTAAAATATGACAACCAAACTTGACATACCAACACTTGGTGGGTTCAACCGAGCTATGCTCTAACAAAGGTTATCCTCCTCTTGTTCGTAAACATATATATATATATATATATATATATATATATTATATTGTTTTCCCATCCCTAATTTAAAAAAAAATGGAGAACTCTTCAAGGCCTAAAGAAGTGGTGAATCTTGAGATGGAAGAAAACATTAAAGGATGCGATTCAGTTCAAGAACTTGTCTTGAAAAAAAATGATTGCAAGAAAAGAGTACAACTCCTGGATTGGTGAATCTGTCAAGGATTTAATTCTTTTTCAGAATGACTCAAAGGTCGAATTTTCAAATCTTCAACTGCAAATAAATCATCTCATTGATGGTCAAACCAAAATCCTTGAAAATCAAAACATCTTGATTCAGAATCAGAAGAAGCTCATCGTGGACTGCGTCAAAGCTAGGCAGCTTGCCCGTATTGTTGATCAAAAAGTTAATGTTCTAACCCATGAACATGGAATCTCTATGGTCAAAAGAATCAAGGATATCAGTGATGCCTTTTATGATGGAGTCTTTCAAAGGTATGAAGTTATCAAAGAAACTTGAATTTCTTATTGTCTAGGAAACTTCTTATGAGAATTTATTCTTGTGTTAAGAAGGATAACTAGGGTTTGGAATAGCACATATTGTGATGACACATAGCTATTGCCAACGTTTTTCATCTTGCAATGTTTTAGATTTATTTATTTAAATTCTAAGTTATTTGGAAGATGATTTTGTAATATTAATCTTTATCGGTTTAATATATTGCAAATAATGTTATGAGATATGTGTGTTTACGTCCGTGAACTATGATTGTCCCATATATGTCAAAAGTTAAGTCTATTATGTCATTATGCAAATATTGATAAAAGATAAAATGAACTTTTGAATACTCCGCAGTATTGATCTTTCCCTAATCCACTTATATGTGAAAGTACTATATGGCTCCGTAAGTTTTCTTATTTTGAGCATTTTTGATTAAATTAATCATTAAGGTTTATTTGTGGTTAATTTATTTGAGTTTTCTGGATACAAATTCATGTTTCGTGTGATTTGGTAATGTCCAAAGAAATCCTTCTTTTCTTGTAAAAGTAAGGTCGCTCTTGTTGTTCTTTCGAGAATGACATTTTATAGGGGATAGTTCTTAATTGAACTTGTGCTTAATTGCCAAATCTTTGTGGGGAATGCGGATGTGGAATATTGTAGGAGTTATCTTGTATCTTTATAAACTCCTTGATGAATACACTAAGTTTCGACTATGTAAAATCATCGAAAAAAAGTTGATATGTTCTATTTTAGTCATGAAGTATCTCTTTGAAAATTTCATTATGATTCCGCTAGTTTTCGTACCTTTGCCAATTTATATTGACAAAAAGGGGGAGAATTATTTTGTAGTTCATAATACATATACATATGTTTTACGGATCATTATGTAAGGGGGAGTGGTTTTCATTGTGAGATGAAGTATTAACTACGGGGGGTAATACATATCACCGTAGTATTATTGTCAAAGTTATGATACAATTGAACTTCGATGCCGTGTAATAATACTATGACACTATATAACAATAATTGAGAACATATGTTTTCTTATTGTTATGGCTACGGAATTCAACAACTATGATGCTGAGTTGAACACGTTTTAGAATCACTGGAGTACTTGGAGTGACAAGGAATTCAAGGAACGTTTAAGAACCAAGGAAATCAAGCACTTGGATGAGAAGCTATAAAGTTTATTTATTTTTTAATCCATATGTATTGATAGTTTTGTCACTAAAATTGACAAAGGGGGAGATTGTTAGAGCACTACTCGGTCGAACTCGCAAGCATTGCTATCTCAAGCTTGTTTTTCAAGTTTAGTTGTCAAAACTATAAGTCTTGATTTCTAGTCTACTTATAGCTATGTCTCGGATTAGGATAGAATGTGTAGTTGAGCTTTAGACTTCACGGCGTTCATCGATTGAAGACGAAGAACTACTAAGGGGAGCTTGTGGAACTTCATCAACAAAAAGGTATATTGAGACTTGAACTCATATATCATTCAGAAGTCTATTCTATTATATCTCTTATTGATACAAAGTCGTATAACTATATAGACTTTACATTATACATATTTGATATTTAGAGTTGAGTTTAACTCGCTTATATTTTTCTCGAAATATGTGTTGGAAAGCTTTTGATTTAACTACGTTCATCATTAGTCTTGACGAAACTCAAAATATGATCATGTGAAAATCACTTGGTAACATCTTATATGATTTTTGTGAGATAGTCATTTGATGTAGACTCAAAATGTTTCGTATTGATCATTCGATCACTCGAAAATTGCTTATAGACTAATAGTTTGTGTGAGACAACTATTGTCGTCTTCTAAAAATGTTTCAATGATTGAAATGGGGGTTAAGAGCTAAAACCCATGTCTGGATACATTACATTTTGTGTACTAAGTGTGCGAACTGTGTTGATGGAATTCAGGACCGGAAGTTAAGTTTGCATACCCGTTCGCAAACTTATTCAACTGTTTAAGTCAGGGTACTTAAGTTTGCATACCCGTTCGCAAAATGATTTAACTGTTGAAGTCCGGGAACCAAGTTTGCGTACCCGTTCACAAACGGTTTCAATTGAGTTCGGTACGGAGCTAAAGTTTGCATACCCATTTGCAAACTGTCGGCTCGTGACCAATGTCTGAAACTTAGATTTGCGTACCCGTTTGCAAACTTAAGTGGTTCAAGTTCTAAAATCGGTTAAGTATGATTTCATACTCATGAATAAATACATTTATATATTAAAGAATGCAATCTTTGCAAACCGTGGATAAAATGTTCATGAACTGATTCTTTTGAATCAATCCTATTTTGCTTCAATTGTGGCTTGTATACTTCTATGATAATATAAACAATTGAACAACTCTGAGTAACACAATTAGATTCATTTTATTATCAATTGATCTAGAATTGTTAAGATGAACATGGTTAGTACAAAAGTGTTCATATGGCTAACTTCGGTTAACTGTTATTGAGCCAACTCAATATACACGTTTAGTTGCACTTACCCATATCTAAATCAAGGTATATTTCATTTGTGTGTAAAAAGCTAAGACCATCTAACGGTGGAAAGATATTAGCTTGAATCTTAAATCAGGTTTCATCCAATGGTGAATACTGATTTCTTTGTTCCAAAGTTATCAAACCCTGATTTGAAGACTATATAACGGAGAACTCTAGCAACATGGAAACCTAATCCCCACACCTCCTGTGTGATACTAGCTGCGGCTAGAGTCGATTCTCCTTTAACCTAGTTTTTTCCTAAAACCATTATAGGCTAAAGACTTAAAGAATTCATTGGGCTTCTGAAGCCAGACCCAACTATTTTCTCTGTAGTTGTGTGTTCTGATCTTACTTGTTCTATCTTATTGAGTACTATCTTCTCTAAGATTTGCTCGAGATTTATCTCCTATGGGTAAGATATAAAAATTAATCACAAAGCTCTTCGTCTCATTCTTTGTGATTCCACAATAACTTGTTCTACTACCATATAGTTCAGTTATCGTGAGGTGATTGATATTTCTAGGCCATTTTCGGGAATATAAAACCGGATTATTAATTGGTTCCTGTTCACCTTGATTTATCAAAAGATGGAACAAATTTCATAGGTATTTCTGTGGGAGACAGATTTGTTTATCAAGTCTTCAACTTTGGGTCGTAGCAACTCTTAGTTGTGGGTAATCAGCTAAGGGACTCAAGTGCGTAGAGTCCTGCTGGGATTCAGAGACGTAAGAAACGCGACTGTACCGTAATTAGTGTGAGATTGGTTAGGGCTCAACTATATTCCAGTACGAAGTTAACTTGTAGAAGGCTAGAGTCTGTAGCGACTTAATACAGTGTGGTGTTCAAATCTTGACTAGGTCTCGGGGTTTTTCTGCATTTGCGGTTTCCTCGTTAACAAAACTTCTGGTGTCTGTGTTATTTCTTTTCCGCATTATATTTTCTATATAATTCAAATATCACAGGTTGTGCATAATTCAATCAATTGGTAAATCCAACCTTCGGTTTTTGATTGAAATTGATTGACACTTGAACATTGGTCTTTGGTACCGTTCAAGTTGTTTCTCATAGTAATCAGGCTCACGGATTTCTATCTCAAAAAGTGGGGGTATAACAACACCACCCAATATTTCGCTTAGCAATATGTATGGACAAACTCCAATATACTTTACTAGAGAATCAACTAGACAGTCAGACTCAATCTAGATATAAGTACATCAAAGAGTTTATATCTCAATCTCTCGATTTGATTTTTACTCAAGCAAATAGAAATCTGCGAGTCTTTATCAAAGAGAGATAACTTGGATGGTGCCAAAGACCAATATCCAAGTATCAATCAATTTAAATCAACAACCAAAATGTCGTATATTTTAATTGATTGAACAACGCACAACCTGTGATATTTCAATTATATAACGAAATATAATGCGGAATAGAAATAACACAGACACCAGAATTTTATTAACGAGGAAACCGCAAATGAAGAAAAACCCCGGGACCTAGTCCAGATTGAACACACACTGTATTAAGCCACTATAGAGACTAGCCTACTCCAAACTAACTTCGGTCTGGACTGTAGTTGAACCCCAACCAATCTCACACTAATCCAAGGTACAATTATGCTCCTACGCCTCTGATCCCAGCAGGATGCTACGTACTTGATTCCCTTAGCTGATCTCACCCTCAACTAAGAGTTGCTACGACCCAAAGTCGAAGACTTTAATAAACAAATTTGTATCACACAGAAAAGTCTACGGTAATAGATAAATCCATCTCCCACGAATATATCTACGATTTTTGTTCCGTCTTTTGATAAATCAAGGTGAACAGGAACCAATTCATAATCCGGACTTATATTCCCGAAGACCTAGTATTATCAATCACCTCACAATAGTCTTAATCGACGCAGTGAAAAAAGATATTGTGGAATCACAAACGATGAGACGAAGATATTTGTTATTACTTTTTATCTTGCCTATCAGAGATGGAAATCTCAAGCTAATTATTACAATTGTACTCGTACGATAGAAACAGCAAGATCAGATCACACAACTACAAGAAAAGTAGTATCGGTCTGGCTTCACAATCCCAATGAAGTCTTTAAGTCGTTAACTCGGTTTGAGAAAAGAAAACCGGAGGTTAAAGGAGAATCGACTCTAGCTTAGCACAACTAGTATCACACAGAATGTGTGGGGATTAGTTTTCCCAGTTGCTAGAGTTCTCCCTTATATAGTCTTTCAAAGCAGGGTTTGCAATCAATGTTAGCTTAGTAACAAAGCATTCAATATTCACCGTTAGATGAAAACCTGATTAGATTCAAGCTAATATTTATCAACCGTTAGATCGAAAACATAGCTTTTCAAACACAAATGAAATGCACGTTCCTGGGCTTGTGTAACCGTACCCAAACTTGTACATTAGTTGGTTCAACAATAGTTAACCAAATGGTTAGCTATATGATCATTTTCATATCAACCATATTCTTCTTCACCATAACTAGTTCAAATGACTCAAATGAACTAGTTAGGGAGTTGTTCAATTGCTTAGATCTTATGTAACTTCACAAGACACAATCGAAGCAAAAACAATTTGATTCACTCAAATCGGTTCATGAACTTTGTAGCCACGGTTTGCAAAAGCATTCCTTAATCAATAAAGATAAGTTAAAGAACAATCGTTTTTAGATATAACCTACTCAATTTCGCGGATGGAGTTCACAAACTCCAGCAGAAATTCTCGGGTTTGAGAACTTCGCCAGTTCGCGGACTGAGCTTGCTGAGTGCGTTTCCAAACTGCAGCAGATATTTTCGGTCGAAAACCTCCGCCAGTTCGCGGACTGAGTTTGCGTACTGAGTTCGCAAACTGTGTAAACAATTCCGGTTTTCTTGATCAACAAAGTTCGCAAACGTCGGTTCAAGAATTAGGACTTATACATATATGTGTTTCCACAACAATGCTTTTATACACCAATGGTTATATAGTCTAAACTCTCATTTCAATCATTGAGACATTCTCAAAGGACGTTATATAATTGTTATTCACAAACCATTTTTCGTCAGAGCAATTTTCAAAGTGATTGAAACATAACATGACTTTCGTCACTAGGTGAAGATGAACTTGGCTAAAGGTAAAGCTTTACCAACATATTTAGAGAAATATATAGGCGAGGTAAACTCAGCTCGAAATACCAAATATGTATGATCTAAGTCTATATAGCAAAACGACTTTTGTCTCAAGATAGGAGATAGAGTAGATAGACTTTTGAGTGATAGATAAGTTCAAGTCTGCACATACCTTTTAGTCGATGAAGATCCACTGGTTCCTTGAGTAGTCCTTCGTCTTTTATGATGATTGCCATGGAGTTCTTAAGCTCAACTACACTTTCTATCCTAGTCCAAGACCTTAGCTATAGTAGAATAGAAATCAAGACTTATAGTTTTGATCACTAACATTGACAAACATGCTTGAGATAGCAACGCATGCGATTTCGACCGAGCAATGCTCTAACAATCTCCCTCTTTTTCAATTTTAGTGGCAAAACTATTAATACATATGGAATACAAAAAAGATAAGTACATTTTTGAAGCTCCTATTCCATATGCCTAATCTTCAACATTACTTGAAATCTTTGTCACTCCCAAGTAGTCCAATGATCCCAAAGGTTGCAAGTTTAGCATCATCGTTGTTGAAAATCCGTAGCTATAACAACGAGAAGACAAGAGTTCTCAATCATTGTTATAAATTGTCATAGTATCATTACACATCGTCAAAGTTCAATTGTATCACAACTTTAACAACAATACTATGGTGATATGTCACTCCCCCTTAGTCAGTACTCCATCTCACATGGAAACCACTCCCCCTTACATAATGATCCGAAAACCATATGTATTTGTAGTGTGAACTACGTATTAATTCTCCCCCTTTTTGTCAATAAAATTGGCAAAGATACAAGAACGGGATCCTAATGAAATTTCCAAAAGAGACATTTCATGACCAAAAGTAAGTATATACCTACTTGTTCTTTAGATGAAATCATAAAGCCGAAGCTAAATGCATTCATCAAGGAGTTTAAAGATACAAGATAACCCCTAAAATTTTCCACAACCGCACTCCCCACAAAGATTTGGAAATTAAGCACAAGTTCAAAAGAACTCTCCCCCATTAAATGTCATTCCCGAAAGAACAACAAGAGAGACCTTAATTTCAAGAGAAAATAAGGATTTTTATTAGACACCAAAAACCATAAAAATGATTTTCTATATCCAAAAACTCAATCAAATTAATCACAAGAATACCCATGAATTATTTAATCGAAATACACAATCAAACTAATCACAAAAGTAATAAATTTAATTGGTCATGCTTGACACAAAGTATCTCATGGAACGACAACCATGCCAAAACAATGACTTAGTCGTTAGCTCAATATAAGACACTTTATGGAACAACACAGTATATACACAAAATATGGATCGGAGATCGACCTAATACCGTGGAATAATCAAGGACTCACTCTATTTTGATTTGCACATGACATCCAATAGACATAATCCTTGAACACAAAATATTTTAACCTATCTTTTATCAAAAATTGACATAATAGGCTTAACTTTTGTATTTGTCAAAAGTCAATTCATCCTTTCATCAATACATTCATATCAACTCACGAACGACTTTACTTTTGAAAAAGTATGGGACAATAAAGTTCACGGACGTAAACACACATATCCCATAACAATATTGCAATATATGAAACTATAAAGATTAATACTGCAAAAATCATCTTCCAAACAATTTTTTAGAATTTAAAAAAATAAACCTATAAACATAAAGATGAAAATAATATCTATGGGTAGTGACAAGCATTGCTATTCCAAACTCTAGTTATTCTCTTAAATAAAACAAGAAAAATAGAAGATTTACTAGGCAATTAAAATCAACAAGCTAGAAAACAAGATGAAGCAGACTCCAATGCCATGTCTGAACATGAACTAAGATCATATGAACGGTTCAGGATTCTCACGAGTCTTGAGATCTTCCAGCTTGTGATTGATAACATCACTTGAATCTTCAGAGAAGAGATTCTTTTTGTGAAGATCATTTATGTGAGATTTTATGAGACCAAGGTGAGTGGTAAACTTTTTCAACTCAGTTTTCAACACATCAAGACTTTTCAAGGTATCAACGAGCTGCAGTTTTGCTTCCTCAAAATACTTAAGAAAGTCATGAACCACTTCAGCAGAAACCATCTCCTCCTTTTCAATATCCTCATGTGTATAAGAAAAGTAACATGAGGCATTAGGATGATCATCTTCTACCAGGGTTCTTTTCTTCCTTCCCTTGGACTCAACACCAAAACCTTTCTCAAGAAATCCCCTTGCAAAATCACCATAGCGAGATGAAGAAGAAGACATTCTTGATAACCCAGAAAACAACCTAGAGTATACGTACGTGACTTACGTAACTCAATAGGTCGGGTACTTAAAGGATTTCTTAGGGAAGGAAATCTAGGGTTAAACAGTTAACACGTACCAGAAACCGGTTGTCTGTGCGAGTACAACTTGAACCATTATCCATAAACATCTCAAGAAGAGAAAAGCTTTTCAAAAAAGATATTTGCCAACACGAGAATTCTCAGTAGTCTTAGCTCAATAAATTTGTATACTCATAAGAAGAAAATTTTAGAGCATAACAGTGGAAAAAATTTTGAGACACAAAATTTCAAGATGAAATTATGAAAACAAACAAAAATACTTATGCGAAAATATTTGTGATTGATACTCCAGCTAAAGACGATAAGAAAATAGCTAGAGAATCAGAAAACACTTTGCCATCAAGTATACCTGACTATATCTCACTCAACCAGGATTTTCGTGAATGAGATTCCAACCTTGTGATTAATTAGCACAAGTATGAGCCTTGATCTCATCAAATGACCGTAGATAACGGTTGACTCTCTTTTTCCAAAATCTTGAGTAAAAACGATTATGATGTGAAAAGCTATCATAAAATTTGCTATCATCAAAATAAGATGCATAGTTTTTATTTTTACCTAAAGTAGCTTTATCAGGACAATTTGACAACCTATTAATGATCTCTTAATATCCTTCAATTATCATATTTAGATTGTCTTCGCCATCTTTGCTTCTTTCTTCTGGTTCCTTTTTCACATTGAGAACAACAGCATTTCCCTATCTATCATAAGAAGATTTATGAACTCTTTTTTGATGAAATGATTTAGGAGGACTGTCAGTTACACCTTAAAGAATCAAATCTAAGGTGTGTTGAAGACGATCAATAGATTTGTCATTCAACCTGGATTTTCTCTCTCGTTCATCATGTCCTTTTGAATTACAAAAGAGGCATACTTTCTGATCAAAGAGGTGATCAGGAGAAACAGTTTTACAACCATTGTTAGGAGACTTCTTCCTTCCATGTGGTGTAGGAATTCCTTGATTAGAAGAAGACACAATCAAATCATTCCTTTCAAGAAGGGATTCAGATTTTACTTCTAGAGCTGTAACTTTTTCAGTCGTAGCAGAAGTACTTGGTATATTAGACTGCTTAGAGCATCCTTGAATAGAGAGTTTATTCAGGCGATGTTCAATTTCCAAAGCATCCTTTTTAAGGGTAGCCTCAAGAGTCATACGTGAAGAATGATCTTCAGTATTTTCTTTGAATTTGCAGTCTCTTACTACACCAAGAAGAACATTGACATGGTCTTTTAACCGATTAAATCTATCAGCTTGGACTCTAACAAGATTTAGAATCAAATCACTCTCTTCAGCTGTTTCCCGTTCATTTAGAGAGATAGGCTCCTTTGAAGGGTGATCGGAATAACACATGTTGGAGTTTGTCTATCTCCTCAGAACACAGGGTTCGTCTATATTCAAGATTGATGAATCTTTCTCTTTAATAAAATTAGACGAGACGGAACTTTTATTTCTGGTGACGCGTTTATCAGAGATAGTACTCTTGTCCATAGAGTCAGAACGCTATAAACACAGACTTGTAAGGTCTTAAACGTGTTTGGCTTCTCTGATACCAATTGAAAAGGAGGGGATCTAACAACACCACCCAATATTTCGCTTAGCAATCTGTATGGACAAACTCCAATATACTTTACTAGAGAATCAACTAGACAGTCAGACTCAATCTAGATATAAGTACATCAAAGAGTTTATATCTCAATCTCTCGATTTGATCTTTACTCAATCAAATAGAAATATGCGAGTCTTTATCAAAGAGAGATAACTTGGATGGTTCCAAAGATCAATATCCAAGTATCAATCAATTTAAATCAACAACCAAAAGGTAGGCTATTCTAATTGATTGAACAACGCACAACCTGTGATATTTCAATTATATAACAAAATATAATGCGGAATAGAAATAACACAGACACCAGAATTTTGTTAACGAGGAAACTGCAAATGCATAAAAACCCCGGGACCTAGTCCAGATTGAACACACACTGTATTAAGCCGCTACAGACACTAGCCTACTCCAAACTAACTTTTGTCTGGACTGTAGTTGAACCCTAACCAATCTCACACTGATCCAAGGTACAGTTATGCTCCTACGCCTCTGATCCCATCAAGATGTTACATACTTGATTCCCTTAGCTGATCTCACCCACAACTAAGAGTTTCTACGACCCAAAGTCGAATACTTTAATAAACAAATCCGTATCACACAGAAAAGTCTACGGTAATAGATAAATCCGTCTCCCACGAATATACCTACGAGTTTTGTTCAGTCTTTTGATAAATCAAGGTGAATAGGAACCAATTGATAATACAGACTTATATTCCCGAAGAACAGCCTAGTATTATCAATCACCTCACAATAGTCTTAATCGACGCAGCGAAAAAAGATATTGTGGAATCACAAACGATGAGACGAAGATGTTTGTGATTAATTTTTATCTTGCCTATCGGAGATAGAAATCTCAAACCAATTATTACAATTGTACTCGTACGATAGAAACAACAAGATCATATCACACAACTACAAGAAAAGTAGTATCGGTATGGCTTCACATCCCCAATGAAGTCTTGAAGTCGTTAACCCGGTTTGAGAAAAGAAAACCAGAGGTTAAAGGAGAATCGACTCTAGCTTAGCACAACTAGTATCACACAGAATGTGTGGGGATTATTTTTCCCAGTTGCTAGAGTTCTCCCTTATATAGTCTTTCAAAGCAGGGTTTGCAATCAATGTTAGCTTAGTAACAAAGCATTCAATATTCACCGTTAGATGAAAACCTGATTAGATTCAAGCTAATATTTATCAACCGTTAGATCGAAAACATAGCTTTTAAAACACAAATGAAATGCACGTTCCTGGGCTTGTGTAACCGTACCCAAACTTGTACATTAGTTGGTTCAACAATAGTTAACCAAATGGTTATCCATATGATCACTTTCATATCAACCATATTCTTCTTCACCATAACTAGTTCAAATGAGTCAAACGAACTAGTTAGAGAGTTGTTCAATTGCTTAGATCTTATGTAACTTCACAAGACACAATCGAAGCAAAAAAAAATTGATTCACTCAAATCGGTTCATGAACTTTATAGCCGCGGTTCGTAAAAGCATTCCTTAATCAATAAAGATGAGTTCAAGAACAATCGTTTTTAGATATAACCTACTCAAGTTCATGGACTGGGTTCGTGGACTTAAGTTCGCGGATGGAGTTCACAAGCTCCAGCAGAAATTCTCGGGTTTGAGAACTTCGTCAGTTCGCGGACTGAGCTTGCTGAGTGCGTTTCCAAACTCCAGCAGATATTTTCGGTCGAAAACCTCCGCCAGTTCACGGACTGAATTCGCAAACTGTGCAAACAATTCCGGTTTTCTTGATTAACAAAGTTCGCAAACTTCATTTATAGAAATAGGACTTATACATATATGTGTTTCCACAACAATGCTTTTATCCATCAATAGTTATATAGTCTAAACTCTCATTTCAATCATTGATACATTCTCAGAGGATGTTATATAGTTGTTATTGACAAACTAATTTTCGTCAGAGGAATTTTCAAAGTGATTGAAACATAACATGACTTTCGTCACTAGGTAAAGATGAACTTGGCTAAAGCGAAAGCTTTACCAACATATTTCGAGAAATAGATAGGCGAGGTAAACTCAGCTCGAAATACCAAATGTGTATGATCTAAGTCTATATAGAAAAACGACTTTTGTCTCAAGATAGGATATAGAGTAGATATACTTTTGAGTGATAGATAAGTTCAAGTCTCCACATACCTTTTAATTGATTAAGATCCACCGGTTCCTTGAGTAGTCCTTCGTCTTGTATGATGATTGCCATGGAGTTCTTGAGCTCAATTATACTTTCTATCCTAGTCCGAGACCCTTAGCTATAGTAGAATAGAAATCAAGACTTATAGTTTTGATCACTAACATTGACAAACATGATGGAGATAACAACGCATGCGAGTTCGACCGAGCAATGCTCTAACAGTATCTGTTTGATGTGTTGATTACATTGAGAAACAGTGATATAGATCTTGGATATATTTTCCTTGCTCGAGTCTGACTTTCTAGTTGATTCCCTTGGAATTATATTGGAGTTATTCCATACAGATTTCCTAACAAAATATTGGGTGTGGTTGTTAGACCCCCACTTTTTCACAT
The DNA here is from genome assembly GCF_003573695.1 of Papaver somniferum. Lineage (NCBI taxonomy): Eukaryota > Viridiplantae > Streptophyta > Magnoliopsida > Ranunculales > Papaveraceae > Papaver > Papaver somniferum. The sequence continues at coordinate 60,565,105 of NC_039368.1, read as the reverse complement.
AGATAATCACACGAAGTGTGAACCGAATTTTCATATTGTCTCTACTTTTTCCATAGACGATCACATTCGGTAGAGGATTTATAGGTTGAAACAAAAATATTGTGTTGTATTTGGATACCATCGTCTTTTTAATTGATATCAGAGCAGGCAAACACGAAAAGATCTAACAATTTGTGTTTGGTTCGGTCCAACCTATAAGACATGAGCCGAAATAAGAAAAGCAAATATAAACTTATAAAAAACTCTATTAACATACATCAATATATTAAGAATAATCTCTCAAAAAGAGTCGATGTGAATTGGTCCCGTAATTCTTTTTCGAAATGAAGAACAAAGTCTACTACTGATAAACACTTGATTGAGAATTATGTTCATGATAAGAAAAGAATGCATCAAAAAAAAAAGGTACAAGTGCCTGAATCAAAGCCTGTTTTGGATCTGACTCCAGTTATTGGTGAAAAATCTTCTGTTTCTGTTTCAGAAAGTAAGAAGGATTTAGTGGCTGGATTGCAAATTTTTTCAACAAAGACAAAACCTTTTCAGAAGTAGGAAAATCCATTGATAGCCTGGAAGATGTCTTAGAACTTATTGTTCAACTGAATGTAACAATGTGTGAAACCAAGCGAGAAACACTTAGCCTCCAAAATAATCTGGCAGATTATTCGGAACAAAAATTGGCTTTGTGTAATGAAGTGAATCAAAAATCTTCAGACTGTGAATATCTTACACAATCGCTGGAACATTCACAAATAAGGAATATATTACTTATTTGTGAATGTTAATATATTCCTTGAAGAAGACATTCTTTGGAAAATCTTTAGAAAGACTTTTGCAACAAGGTATGAATACCTTAAATAGGCATATCAAAAGTATTGAAAGAAAGATCTCCGCAATCTGTATGATGACCTATCAAGACTAATTGGGTTCGAATAAAAAGGAAATACCATCCTGGGCTCAAAGAGTAATCAGGAATATAACATTACGCAATAATCATGATGAAAAGGATGTATCAAGCACCTTCGAAACCCTACAAGGACAAAAGATCATGTCCCTAAATATAAGAAGGAAGATGTTTCTCTTGCGGTACTTGGTGAGGAAAACTCTTCTCACCCCAGTACTTAACAATGTTGGAAAGTGCATCCTTACAGTGCCCAATATTTTGATGTAAGGAAGCACAAGTATCTGGGTATCTAGTATCATATTAGTATCTCTTATTCAACACAGAGATAGTACACAATCTACTTGAAGATATTTAAGAATTCTTTATGGGTAGAAAAGTTTTCTTACAAAAACTTATCTAGAGTATTTTTAGATACATGATTGATTCTTTTCAGAAAATCTTTAGGATCTGGAAACACATAATACACGAAATTATTTTCGAATCTGGTCAGAATTATTTATTTAAAGCCGATACCTATGTTGGTATGTGTTTAAACCCTCTTCTATATGTACTCATCTTGTTTGAGAACTTATTCTAAAAGATGTATCCTCAAACTAGATCTCAAGCTAAGACTCTGAAAGCTTTGAGTGGAATGACTTCTAATGAAACCATTAATCTTGTTGATTCCTTCAAGAAATATGGTTGTAAGGACAAAGAAATCTTGTCCAAAATAGTTTGGATGCTAAGATTGATATTATCAATGTAAAACAAGTCCTCCTCAGTACTGTTGAAACTCATCATAGACGTGCAACATTACTATGAATTGTTATCCGTAACCAAAGAAAGCTGATTAAACTTAGAATCGTTAATAGGGAGTTTTCACAAAATATTAATCGAACGGTTAATGCTTTAGCCTGTGAACATAATCAAGGTACTGTGTGTATAATCCAGGAAATCAGTCGTGATATTGTAGACAAAGATCCCGAGAAATGTGAGGATATTGAAGATGATCTTTGAGAACGACCGTTCAAAGATCTAATCAGAAAATAGACATCAATGTTTTGATTTACTTCAATTATCGTATAAGGTCTATTTTAAATAACACTATCATTATTATTTATGAATAAAAAATTATTATTCTATAATTTTTGTTTGATAGTTATCGATTACATAGCTTGTGGATGAATGTTTATACTTTGCTATGTGTATTCGGTTTATGAGATGTCTGATTTCGGTTTTTATTAACCTTAATATTTGATCTCATATGATGTGACCCTTATAATTTGTGTGGCCTTTTGATTTAGCGGGATTAAGTTATATCACATGTTGGTAGGCTTTATCAAAGGATCATAAGGTGTTCCGCTTGAAACTCATATGTGAAAAGTCACAATATGTTGAATCAATTTGTGTTTTCATGAGTTGTGTTTAGCATAATATATTTGTTTCGGGTTTTCAACTTTTTCTATTGGCACACATTAGTTAAAACCGATTCAACCTTTCTCTGGTAAAGGTTGCTTTTATTGTTGTTCTTTTGTTCTTGCGAGAGGATGACAACACACTGGGGGGGAGTTCTTATTTGAACTTGCGCTTAATGATATATCTTTCTGGGACTGCGGAAATTGAGGTAACAAATTTGTTAGTTAAAAGCCCGTTTATATTGCATGCATTTTTCTTTTGCTTAACAAAATTTCGGTATAATTTATATGTTCCATTATATTGTGTATGGATGTGTGTGTTAAGAAAAACCATGTCAATTTGTTTGGATTATTGTTTGGTATCTTCTTTATTGTTGGGTATCAAGTGTTTTTGCTTAACAAAATTCGGGTGCAATTGCGGTGCTATAATGTGTATGTTTGTTTCAATTGCTTCCAGTTAATAAAATAATTGTGAAAGTCAATTTATTTTGGTTTGTATGTATTTTTTAAGGCTTAACAAAATATTGGATCATTTGTTTATTCCAATTGATTCCGGATAAGAGAAACTACGTTAATTCTAATGTTAGTTAGACTTATCAAATTGGAGGATTCGGTTATTCAAGTCTAATCGAATGCCTTGACAAGAAAAACTAGTTAACTAACCTAGTGTTTGTCTTGTTTGAATAGAAAGGTCTAAGTTATTGTCTGAATAATTAGAGCCTGATGAGAGAAATAAAGTTGATTCTGATCTTTATTTTGGTCATATCGAAAAAAGCGGTTGTGCATACACAATCGAACTAACAAGGAAATTAAGTTTATTAGTCGGTTTTTTATATAGTTAGGGAAAACTTCTTCGGATTTAATATTTACCTAGCTTACCTTTAGGGGGAGTAAAATATTTTGTTATTCAAATGTCAATAACGACATTTATTGATTGAATATATGCAGGTTATTGTGTTGTTGAAACATGGAATCAAGCGTATGAAGAATATATTATTTTGTAATTCGTTTAGCTCCATATGTAATAAGAGTTTTGTCACTAAAATTGATATATGGGGAGATGGTTAGAGCATAGCTCGGTTGAACTAAGCAAGCGTTGGTATGTAAATTTTGGTTGTCATATTTTAGTATCAAAACTCATCTAGAGTCGCTTGATTAAATACTAGAGTCAACGTCATTTAGGTTAGACTAGGAAGTATAGAAATATGTTGAGACATACAAGTATTACTCCGAAGACCTGAAGAATGTGAAGAAGTAACGAACTACAACGACGACATCATCCTTACACTTGAGGTTAGTAATATTAACTTGAACTGTTTCATTCCTGAATCTTTCATGTCGTGCATATTGAAAACATAATTGCGAAGCTGTATATACTGTACATATTGTATAATACTCTAGTGATATGACATAATCATAATAGTATGATCATAGTATTAAGGAATTAGAATACGAATTATAACACTTATCTTTTGAACTTCGTAGATATGACATCGACATAATCTTGTATATATTGTTATAATTGTATGAATGGGTTATGGTGAAGATTTTGATCCTAGGAAACAATGTTTAAATTTGTTTAAAGGAAGTATATTCATGAACTTGTTTTGTGACGAAAGGGAAATCAATAGACTTATTGGTCCGACTATTCATTGCAAATCTTTGGATGACCAATATGTATGATATGATGGAACTGATCTTAACTTAGATTATGTATCTTGGTATAACCGTATTTTGTTAATTGGTGTAACCGATCCTAAGTAGTCACCATGGGATGGTATGATCGACACCTGTAATTGGTGTGACCGATCCTAGTAATTGGTGTGACCGATCATGAGTGTGTGTGATCGATCCTTGTAATTGGTGTAACCGGTCCTGGTAACTGGTGTGACGGATCACAAGTAATACCATGTGTAGTTGGAACCGATCCTTGTGACAGGTGTAACCGAACTTAGTGACTGGTGTGACCGATCACAAGTATTTCCATGTTTAGGTATAACCGATCCTAGTTATTGGTAGAACCGATTGAACCCATGTATGTGATTTTGTATGATCAATCACATAGTAGTCTTGGAAAACAGGCGAACCAATTCTAAACTTATTTAAAAGTGTGGTATAACCGATTCTAAGAATGCAAATCCATGTAAATATAAAATAAGGATTTCCAGTGGAAAGATGTCAACATACTTCGAACACGAGAAGTAACTCTTATCATTTATTGTTCGAAGATATTCCTTAGTACTCAAGGTGATCCTGTGCCGAAATAAATTAAGAATCTTTTAATTATGGTTTTTGGTTTAATTATCAGTAATTAATGCATATCTCTAGAGAATAAAAATTAGTAATATGCATTTACTAATTGGAGATTTTCTATTAAGAGATTTCGGAAATATTGGACAAGCATTTATTGGAATTGGGAAAACCTAATTTTCCCATTCATTCATATCTTGAGAATACTTTCAGTTTTGGAAATTCCTTGGTGTCCAAACATCCTTGGTTTATAAATACCCAAGTTTACATTTATAGCAAACTATCCTAAGAGCCAGGAAAACTTCATTTCTTAATGTTTCTAGTGGAGCCGTCTATTTGGAGAGAAAAATATCCTAATTAGGTGAAATCTTTTACGACAGCTCGTTTAAAGACTTATGGGGGATCAAGAAGCTCTACGAGTACCTTTGGTGGGAAACTAGATAATTGCAGTGTTATTAGTTTTCGATTTGATTTCATTGACTAACAGTTGTTGAAACTTTGATTTCCCCTAGCTTGTTCATGCTTGAGAAATTCTCTTCTGATATAATATTCACTCAAAATAGATCAGAGTATCGACGGGATCTTCAGAACTGTTATCAGATCTAAAGACATCTTGTGATAATCCATTGTTAACAGACTCCGTTCTGTGCGTGATTGATCACAAGAGTTTCAAGTGGTGTTGTTCATGTTATTGAAGATTAAATAAGATTTAAAGACAAAAAAGATTTCATATTAGTTTTCGTATTTTGTGAATTATTGTGCACAAACCTTGATTGGATGGGATCCAAATAGAATCGATTGATCAGTTGCGTGAGATCGACATTCTCTATATTTCTATTTGGGATTTGTGTTGATTGAGTGCGAATCTATACTTGAATATTTAGGTAGTTAAAGTTAGATTGATCTAACCAGAAAAAGAAGTTTATTAGATTAAACTTCAGATCTTTTGTCAACGACTCATCTAAATCTTGGAACAGATTGATTAGAGTGGTTACCAAACATATTATTACTTTGCTATTTGGAATACGATCCAAATGACTTGTTATTCACGTGCATGACTCTAGAAGTTGAAGGCGCATGGATACTGAGGGAACTAAGTAGCTATGGGTAGTTTGATTGGTCTCAACTATACGAAGTTGGTATTATATTTTGTATAGCGTCTTAATTATGAGATTACTCAAAACTAGACTAGGTCCCGAGGTTTTTCTGTATTTGTGGTTTCCTCGTTAACAAAATCTTGTTGTGCCTTTTACTTTGATTTCCGCATTATAATTGTTTATTATAATTACCAAACCTATTATCAGTAACACACTTTGTTGTAGTATTGTCTCGATCTTGTATCCATAGTCAATCACACAAGTTATCTTGTTGTTGTATTGTCTCGATCTCGTATCCATAGACAATAGTGTGAAACCGAATTGTCGTATTGTCTCGACTATGTCCATAGACTATCATATCGGTAGAGGACTTATAGGTTGAAACAAAAAGATTGTGGTGTATTTGGGTACCCTCGTATTTTCAATTGGTATCAGAGCAGACAAACACGAAAAGATCTAACAATCTTTGTTTGGTGCGATCCAACCTATAAATTACGGGTCAAGCAATGACTAAGCGATTTCGAAAAAAGTAGACTCAATTAACATACTTCATGATAAGTGTTCAAAAGAGGATCTCTCTTCAAGTTCATGTTTCTCAATTGAAGATATCACTAATAAGATACTACTGAGCTCTATGCTTGAAATAAAAGAAAGATTTTCCAAAATATTATTGACTAGAGAATCCGAATATTTCTTGTACCAATTTATCATGAACTTTCCTAAGATCGAAAGTATTCTTCTAAAGGATTTAAAATTTAGAAAAAATACTTAAGCTTTTTCATGATATAAATAGATCATAAGTATAGTTTTTATACCTTTTACGTGTTCCCGGTCCTCTTTTAAGAACTTCTCATATATTTAAATCAAGCACTAATTTTAGGAAGTTCCGATCAGCAATCTTAGTTGTTGAAGTGAGCACTTAATGGATCAATGGAACAAAATCTATCTTGATGTTTTTCGGACATCATTCTTTTGAAACAATTCCAAGAATAGGTTCACACATTTGTAAGTCACAAGTTGAATGATCTAATTCAACAGATAGATCTATTCGAGTATGAATAGGATTAAAAGTGTGACTAGAAACCTTTTGAGTCATGAGTTGATCAGATCTCTTAGATCGAACCAGAAATTCCTTGGAGTATGACAACATCTTTTGATGAGATTGTTTCCTTGATTCTGAGTTGATCAATAACAAAGCTGCATGATCTGAAATCATTAGTTTGTGTGCATTTAAGATGATCTTTATCCCTTTCAGAGAGATAATCCTTGTCACAGTAAATGACAGTTTTTCTTGACCGAATATTAGTCAAGGGATTATGCATTGAAACACATATCTTTTGATTCTGGCAAGTGATTAGACTATTATAATCAAAATATTGTTTATTAGTCAAGGGATTCTGAGAGTGAGAATCACATATCCTTGTCTTAACTAATAAAGCTTTTTTGATTTTAAAATCATTGCCGGAACTTTCAGACTCAGTTTTCAGAGAAAACGGAAATGTATTTTCATCTTGACATAGACTAAATGTGATTATCATCATGTCAGGAAGTTGATGAATTTCAAGATTTTCTTGAGACACAGCTTCTTCATGAGACCTGGTTTTTATCAAAGAATCTTTGATATTCCTTTTGACAAAGGGATGATATATATTATCTTTCAGATTATATTTTTCAGCATAAAAAATTTAATCTCATCACTGTCATTTGAATCTGACTTGTGCGTCACAAGTGTTTATTTTCTTATCTTCTTAATAAACAATTATAAAGCAGAAATCAAAGTAAAAGACAAAACAAGATTTTGTTAACGAGGAAACCGCAAATGCAGAAAAATCCCAGGACCTAGTCCAGTTTTGACTACTCTCAAAGTTAAGCCGCTATACAAAATATAATACCAACTTCGTATAGTTGAGACCAATCAAACTACCCCTAGCTACTTAGTTCCCTTAGTATCCCTGCGCCTTCGACTTCTAGAGTCACGCACACGAATAACAAGTCCTTTGGATCGTATTCCAAACAGCAAAGGAAGAATCTCTTTGGTAACCACTCTAATCAATCTTGCTACAAGATTTAGCTGAGTCTTTGACAAAGGATTTCTATGTTTAATCTAATAAACTCCTTTGTTTGGTTAGATTAATCTAACTTTAACTACCGAAATAGTCAAGTATAGATTCTCACTCAATCAAAATAAATTTCAAAGAGAAATATAGAGAATGTCGATCTCACACAACTAATCAATCAAATAAATCCGATTCTAGTTAGATCCCAGCCGATCAAGGTTTGTTCACACAAATTCACAAGGTACGGAAACTAATAAGAAATCTTCTTCGTCTTCAAATCTTCTTTAATCTTCAATAACTTGTACAACACCACTTGAATCTCTTGTGATCAATCATGCACAGAACAGAGTCTATTAACAATGGATTATCACTAGATGTCTTTAGATCTAACAACGGTTCTAAAGATCCTGTCGGTAATCTGATCTCGTTTGAGTGAATCTTATTTCAGAAGAGGATATTCTCAAGCATAAAAAAACTAGGTGCAATCAAATTTTCAACAACCGTTAGTCAATCAAATCAATCGAAAACTAATAACACTGCAATTATCTATTTTCCCACCAACGGTACTCGTAAAGCTTCTTGATCCCACAAAAGTCTTTAAACGAGCGGTCGTAAGAGATTTCACCTAATTATAATACTTTCCTCTCCGAGTAGACGGCTCCACCAGAAACAACAAGAAATGAAGTTTGTCTGGCTCTTAGGATATTTTTCTAGAAATAAAAACTTAGGTATTTATATACCAATGATGTTGGACACCAAGGAATTTCCAAAACCGAAAGAATTCTTAATATATGCAAAGAATGGAAAAATTCGGTTTTCCTAATTCCAATCAAATTCTTGTCCAATATTTCCGAAATCTCTCAATAGAAAATCTCCAGTTAGTAAATGCACATTAATAATTTTTATTCTCTAGAGATATGCATTAATTATTGGTAATTAAATCATATAAAACCAAAAACCTTAATTAAAAGATTCTTAATTTATTTCAGCAAATAATCACCTTGAGTACTAAGGAATATCTTCGAACAATAAATGGTAAGAGTTACTTCTCGTGTTGAAAGTATGTTTACATCTTTCCACTGGAAATCCTTATTTCATATTTACATGGATTTGCATTCTTGGAACCACACTTTTAAACAAGTTTAGAATTGGTTCTCCTGTTTTCCAAGACTACTATGTGATTGATCAAGTACCAAATCACATACATGGGTTCAACCGGTTCTACCAATCACTAGGATCCGTTATACCTAAATACGGAAACACTTGTGATCGGTCACACCAGTCACTAGGATTGACTACACCAGTTACAAGGATCGATTCCATATACACATGATATTACTTGTAATCGGTCACACCAATTACCAGGACCGGTTATACCAATTACAAGTATCGGTCACACAACACTCATGATTGGTCACACCAATTATTAAGATCGGTCACACCAATTACAAGGATAGATCAACCATCATATGGTGATTACTTAGGATCGGTTTCACTAATTAACAAAAACTGGTCATACCAAATCATAAGTCAGGCATTGTGATCAGTTATACTAAGATACATAACCTGAGTTAAGAACGGTTCTACCAACTCACACATATTGGTCATCCAAAGATTTGCAATGAATAGCCGAACTAATAAGCCTAATGATTTCCCTTTCAATTCACGAAACAAGTTCATGAATGTACTTCCTTTAAACAAATGTAAAACATTGTTTCCTTGGATGAAATCTTAACCATAACCCATTCACATAATGATAACAATATATACAAGATTATGTCGATGTCATATCTACGAAGTTCAAAAGATAAGCATTATACTTCGTAGTAAATTCCCTAATACTATGAGCATACTAGTATGATCATGTCACATCACTAAAGTATTATACAATATGTACAGTATATACAGCTTCGCAGTTATATTTTCAATACAACACGACTTGAGAGATACGTTAGGAATGAAACAGTTCAAGTCAATATTACTAACCTCAAGTGTAAGGATGATGTCGTCGTTATAGTTCGTTACTTCTTCACATTCTTCAGGTCTTCGGAGTAATACTTGTATGTCTCAACATTCCTAGACTTTCTAGTCTAACCTAAATGAAGTTGACTCCAATATTTAATCAAGTGACTCTAGATGAGTTGTGATACTAAAATATGACAACCAAACTTGACATACCAACGCTTGGTGAGTTCAACCGAGCTATGCTCTAACACTATTGTTTCACGAGAGCATGTCCGTAGGAATTTAATATTCAAACTTCCTTTAGAAACTAAGGACATGAATATCAATTTCTAGAATATCAACAAACCAAGCAGAGACAAATTAACGGATACAACCAATTTATTTTTTAAAAGAAGATATTACCGGTTCGGTTCTGCATATATATTGTTTTTTGACGTCGAGCTTGCAATTATCCTAGGACTTCTAAGGTGTGTTATACGAGTGGCTCCCACTGCCATCCAAATCTACAAAATTGGGAAAATTAGCGTTATTCCCTGATTACTCATTTATTAGCTTAAACAAACCTCATAGAGAACTTTATATTATCAAACAACATTGCTTGAAAAAGATTTTGTCTTGCTATTATTGTAAGAAACTCATATGCAATATATGAATTCAAAGTTACTAAATAATAAAGGCAATATCTGAATTCAAAATCATATGCTTTTCTTGTGTTTATGTACATGCTCACGTTATTGAGGCCTAATTTCTTGCTTTTTTTATCATAAATGCCTAGTAAGTTTCTAATAGAAATATCATCGACAGATCATTTTTGTGATTATCACACTTCCATCAGCCATTCCTTGTTGATACCCCAACCTCATGTTTTTTCATCTCCAAATTTCTGATAGGAACCCCGATACCTTCATTAGCCATTCGTTGTATATGTTTCATTATAACATGATTGTTACACCAACTTTTGGTCGGATTTCATGGCTTCGAATCTTGCTTATTCTAGATGTTTTAGAATTTGTTGAGATTTATGAAACTTTATGATGATGTAATGAATTGCACTTTCGTTAATGTTAGATCAACTATAGACATATGTGCTCACATCTTGGTAGAAGTTATATTAGGTATGCATTTTATAGATTGTATAATTTGAGATCTTGAAGATTACTAAATAGTCATAAAATTATTAACGATTTTTGGGTAAATAATTTCATAATTCCAAATACCTGATACAAAATAAATGATTGTTTCTGATATGTCATGGAATATTAAATTTATCGCATAACATCATGTGAAGAAAATCTTTAAGGTTATATGAAATGAAGAATTTTCTTATGATATTATTGATGGTGGTTTTTAGTTCAAGGATAAAATTGTAAAACCAGTATTTAATGCGCTGTCACCCTGCAAGGGGTAAAGCCATTTGAAAAGTGACGAGTGCAAAAAACCTCCTCACTCATTGAGCAATTCAATGTATATGAAATTCACTCAGAATGGTGCGCGTAGTAGCAATCCCAAATATTCAGTGATTTATATTTTATACCAGCATTATTAATTAATGCATGATTTTCCTAGTATTTTCCATGCTATGTTCTCAGCCGAACTCTCATCATTTACATGATATGACGATTAAGTGTTCACTCTCAGCAGAGTAGCACGAATCTCCCGAAGTGCCAGTATTGAGATCTGCATGAAAATACCCACATAGGCTACGTCACTCCCTGACAAAGAGAATCTCGTATCGACGCACTTTTAATTAAAGAAATCTCGATCGAACACGATTAAGTTCCTTAAGGAAAATCTAGACCGTCCATATCAGTCTCAGAAAGGATCGCGGCCACACAAGTTGGCCGCGTAATTTAACAAGCCTAGCCAAACCCTGTCAAGAATAGGCGATTGTTGTGATGACCACCGGCGGGCCCACTTATGCCCTAGCCAGTCGAACACCACACATACATCTCCCAGCGCCGTAAAAACACCTACCCTAAGTTGGGTGGACATGTTGCTTTATAGGGATTCGATCGAACATAGGATGTTCAGGGCAGTCTTAAAACGATCACGACCGTCCAACTTCTCCAGCCTGGTTGGACGGATTAGATCATCCCATGAATGATTGGGGAAGCTCTAACGCACACGTTGGCGGGCCCACTCTACCCTTACCCGATCGATTTTCTCATGGCATGGTCATTGAGCAATGAACGTTTTCTCAAAACATGGCGAGTGTGATGCTTTCAAGGGTCGCAGAAGTCCACTAGCGTCTTAAATCGATCACGACCATCCAACTTAGCCAGCCTATTTGGATGGTTTAGATCGCATTTTAGACCACCATGAAGGTACACATGTGTTGACCACCGGCCCAACGTTGGCCCCACATGATCGATATCCCCAAAGGACGCCCACAGCGTGCCAAACCGCTTGGCCGAAGTCGTGAGGGCGTGACTGTTTCAAAACCCTAATTAGGGTTTGCGGCAATGCACATCTGTCGTAAATCGATCGTGACCATCCATCTTCACCAGCCTAAACGGACGGTGTAGATATGGACTCAAGAGGTCCCAAGGATGTCAATGTGTTCACCGTGGGCCCACCTTTGTGTGTGACCAGCTGTACTATGCAGACTAGGGCTCGGTGCCTCGAAACGCGCCCCCCAAAGGTGGCATGTCACACGGCCTTTAAAAATCTTTGCGGAAATATATTTCTGTCGTAAATCGATCACGACCACTCATCTTTACCGGTCAAATTGAGTGGCCAAGATCGAACATTTTTGGGACCGAGAGAAGCAGGCATGCACGTCAGTGAGCCCATCTTCATGCACACCCGATCGGCCCACTCAAAAATAGCGCCCCTGCTTGGATTCGACCAAGCCAAAAAGGGATGTTTGCGCACCTTTTAAAAACCCTAAATTCCATCAACGACAGCAAATATGTGTCGTAAATCATCTCGTCCGTGCAACTTTGCCAGCTTGGTCGGACAGTTTCGATTAAAAAATTTAGGCGATCAAGGAAGCGCCTCAATGATCACCGTCCGCCATTCTTCCACAGGGAGTGATCGACCAGAGGGTGGCCCGCCCATGCGGCCTCCAAACAATCACTCGAAGATGGTTGGACGTGTTTCTATTTTAAGACGCTTGATCCGCGACTTATTTAATCAAGCATTAAAACAGCGATGCTTCATGAATATCGATGGCTTTGAGGTTCTTACTTAAAAATGATGCATTACGTGCATCGAGCATGCACGATATTTTATGAATATCAATTCCATAAATAACTTAGTTATTTAACCTAATAGCACCATATGCTATTTCTTGCGACGGGTCCCATGACTTGACCCGCTCATTCGAGACATCAAACATGTCACAAACTGGGGGATACTTACTGGGGTATTGGTCTGGCGGTTTACAGCGTGCGATGTGCAACGCCCCCATTACGAGAACGTGTCATGAGGCATGAACGGTTAACGATGATGATGGAAGTGGGCAAATACGTGATCCTGAGACAATCACCTACACGACCCCACTACTCCATCACTTCACTTCCTCCACTTCCTACGAGATGAGGGTTGCGCTCAATGACTTGTATAAATAGGTTCTCCGACCTATTTTCAAATAACACAGAGATACCAAGTGTTGTCACAGTATCCAGAAAATGCCCACAACTGATAGCTTATATTTTGCAATCCAGTTCAACATTCTGATACAAGTCATACACAGCCAACGCCTTCACAATCTCGATACCTTCTTTGCTTCCCCCCTAGATCAACCTCATCTCTTTCACTTTGTGACCGAAGCAAGTCTGGAACGGCCATTTCTTGGTTTATGCCAGAATTGTACAGATTGATCTCTCGAATCTAATGTACTCCCGTATAGTGGATTTGTTTAGGGTTTAGATTCGTTTCTCATCCACACACACACACACCCAAATTTACCAAAACCAGCAGAAACAGTTTTCACTCATAAACAACTGGCGACCACAGTGGGAGATTGATCTCTCGGTTGCAAAACCAGTTTCTCAATACTCATTCCAGTTTTCTCAATTTAAAAAGGATGGATCTTAGATCCAATTCAATCGTTAAATTCAATTTAGGTTCAACAACCAATTTTGTGTTCCATTCGCTAAGAAGCTTCATAAAAATGCTTTTTCAAGCAATGCTACTGGAAATGCCTTGGATATATGAGCACCATTAAATCTCCCAGATGAAAGGACCAGAAAGCCGCGTGGAGACACAAAAAGACGTGACTACTGCTTAGAAAAATGCAACGGCTTCTCTGGAGATTCGGAATGGAGCAACCGCCTTTTCTTCAAACACCACACGTTTTTTATGGAGCAAGCCAGAAATGCCTCAAAGGGTCCACACCCAGAAAGACGAAGTGAAGGTTCGCGCAGCCGTTGTTTCAGTATGAAGATAGTCGACAACAAATTCAACACCAATGGAATCCTAGGGAGACACCTATAGAGGTCACCAAAGAAAAGGTCTATCTCTATTCCACCACTGCTAACAATTTAAAGTCAGGAATATCCGCTACCACTTCATCAACAAAACATGTAGATCCAGAACATGGCGTAATTCCGAGAATTTGTACATCTACAACAACAAAGGAGGCTTGACACATCTTCAAATCATCATAAAGGGTTCGCCTATTATGTCAACCCGGACAACAGCGAGACACTCCCTTAGGTGTGACACCTCCGATCACCAGAGCCAGAGCCACTGCCGCCACCAATATTTCTTCGAGCGTAACGCCCCCGGTCGTTACTAAAGCTACTGCCACTTCCCATCAGGACGAGAGACCGTAGGAGCCAGAGGAGGTCAACCCCCTATCACCATTGTTGATTTAATGAAAAGACGAGAAATTCTCGCTAAGTCTCAGACGGACATGGCTACAACTCAGAAAGAGGTACTCACTTTCGTCAAGACGCTAATTGAGCGACTACCACAAGAGCCGCGTCAGACCATAGAACCAATGAGGGGTACTTTCAGCACTTTTTGCGCAAGCACTTCAACAGGGCGTGCATTCTTAGATGAAGAAATTTGTGATGCTCCTGAGCACTCAAGGGAAAGGAATCAGCCGTCCAATTTCATCACGCGTGAGGATCTAGAACGACTTCTCCAACATCGAGGCAAGGAAAATCCGGTAAACCTGCACCAGCATCATCCTCCTTATCCTCCTGATGTGCAAAGAGTTCCTCTTCCGAGAGGATACTCTTCTCCTCAATTTTCCGACGGAACTGGTAATGCTCGTGAACACATCTCTAGTTTTCTAAAGTCATTAGGAGAACACGAATGCAATCATGTCCTTCGCCTGAAAGAGTTCTCAAAGTCACTTACTGGGAGAACGTACACCTGGTACAACAACATTGCACCAAACAACGTATCCAATTAGTGTGAGATGGTAACCGCTTTCTACAAGAAGTATTTCTTCATATCCAAGAAAAATCACCTTTTCAGATTTGGGAAGAATGTCCCAACGAAACAAGGAACATCCAAATGATTATGTGAAGAGGCCCAGAATTCAGGCACTAGAGGGTCATACATCTCACCAACAAGCAATATAACCTTCAGCCTTCTGTAAGCAGTTTCGCTGAAGCAGCAAGAGGAAAATCACCGAGATACAACATCCCGCGTCCAAAACCGCCAACTCCAACACCAGTACCACATGCAAGACTGTCACAATGATGGAACAATGTCCGGGATATATCATATCTGGCTTGACGATAACAAAATCGGTGAGAGACGCTTTCAGAATTTCTCCTCCTGTAGAAGAAGTAATTGCATTACCGAAGGAGGCCACACCCGAGACTTAAAAGGTACATACGAATTCTCCATATCAAGAGCTTCTTCATACTTGCACAACTTGTTAGTTAAGTCATCCACATGAGGGAACCTCCCAACTCCTCAAAGACACGATCCAAAGATGATAGAGACAAAGGAGTGTAGTTGGGGACTGCTCAGCGCTATCCATCTCAAATATGCTGAATTTATTATGATTCCAGGATTCCCAAAGACGAGGATATACTCAAGAGAGCAGGCGCATTGTCAAAAACCAGCGATATGCCTGGACATCTATCAAAAGAAACGTAGACGCAAAGACAGCCTCATGATCAGCAACTCGTACGATCCTCACCAATGTTGGGTTCAAATCCAACTCTCTTCCAAATTATTTCTTCATAAACCCAGCGTGACAGCATCTATCAAGTTGAAAGCTCAATAGATACTCGTGGCCATGGGACTGTCTCCCTCTTCTCCATTTCATGAGGACACATCAAGGAAGCTATCGGTTCCATCATCAGCTTCTCCCTCTAATAACGAGACGATCTCTACCATTATATGAAGACTGCCAAGTTCGTGCAAGTAGCTACCATGCCAGTCTCTTCTGATTACATCTGCTGCCAAGAATTGTTGTTGCTCGCCAGAGCTTCACCATAGCAACAACCACTACAGACAGAGTTAAGGAATTCTTCAACACAAGAGAGATGGTCAATCAAGAAGCATGTAATTTGCAAGGGAAAATCAAACTGAAGGAGAAGCCGCTTGAACGCTCTCTCCAGAAGAAGCCGCTTCGACGCACACTCCAGAAGCCGTTTCAATGCACACTCTCTCCTGAAGCCGCTTCAGCGCTTTATCCAGAAGAAGCCGCTTCAATGATCTCTCTCTCGAAGCCGCATCAACACTCTTTTCCGCAGCCACTTCAGCGCTCTCTTCAGAAGACGAAGCCGCTTCAACACCTTACCAGCAAATGCAATGGAAGTACGTCTTTAAAGAGAAAATAAGCTCGAGATAATTACACCTGGGGACTGCCAGAACAGGATTCCTTCACGTCCCTCAACCGGTTTATTTCTAATATCGGCAATCATCATTGTTGAAGCTTTACAAGCCGCAGAAAATTCTCAACATGAAGACCTACATGTGCATCAACGACTCCAAAGTACAAATCGGAGATGTTTTCATGTGTCCAGCCATGCCATCGATTCTGACGTGTAACTGGGGACTACTTATCGCATCTTATTCCATACAACCATCCAAGATTCAGAAGACGGTTCAAAGGATGTTTCTTGAAACAAATTCCTTGAAGACTTGATAGCGGCACGTCGACAACGGAACGCCTCTCAGTCTGTCTACTTCACTTAACGGATCTAGAGGATTGTGCCCATACAAGCATCCCCAGCATATCATCATCGCAATAGCAAAATGACTGAAAGAAATCATCAAGCATCCAGTACATGCTTCTTAGGGAAAGCGTCATTCGTACCCTTAAGTGCATATGCTTCAATGACGAAACAAACTCTCAATCACCATATCATTGTGCCTAGATCCCAGAAAGAAGTTTCGCCATCTGTAATTTTCATATTTTGGTAAATCCCTTCAAGGAATCAGGAAGCAGCGAGCTAGTGCACGCGGTACTCCCAGATTGCAATTACTTCTTCAGACGTGTCCAATCACATCACACGCGCTATTAATTGGAGATAGAGCCTCCACACTTAAAAAATATGACTATTGGATCTCCTGTTCATGGAAGCACAATACACGTGATATAACAAATGGAAGTTACAACATGAATGAGGGATTATTATTCGATCAAGTCCTGGCTCCAGCCACATGAAACAAAGACTACTAAACATCAAAGAAGTGTCGTCAACGCCAGGGCCAATGGTGCCTTCACTACATCCTCTCAGGAAGCCGCTTCAACATCCTCTCGAGCCGCTTCTACACGCTTTCCGGAAGCTACATCAACGTTCTCTCTGGGAGCTGCTTCAACATCTTTTTCAGAAAATGCTTCAGCAGCCTTTCAACATCTTTTTCATAAATTGCTTCAGCAGCCTTTTAAGGATATTCCTCATGATAGGGCTCGTCCACATCAGAGTCGAGGATTACGACATCGTCATAAACAGTTTTATATCCCAACCAACCATATGCCTAATCTACCTGGGGCCAACCGACATCATGCTAGGGGAACGCTCACCTGGACGCCTCTTGAATGTGACATGTTCCAAGGACAGGACGACCCATCTCTCCTGGTAACATCTAACTTTGTCTCGTAAGTTTTATCTTTATTTGTCACCATCTGGTGCTTACCCCGCAATAGTATAACTATTACGTGCTAAGCAGGGGACTTAATGTTGATGGTGGTTTTTAGTTCAAGGCTAAAATTGTAAAACCATTATTTAATGCACTATCACCCTGCAAGGGGTAAATCCATTTGCAAAGTGACGAGTGCAAAAAACCTCCTCGCTCATTGAGCAATTCAATGTATATGAAATTCACTCCGAATGGTGCTCGTAGTAGCAATCCCAAATATTCTGTGATTTCTATTTTATACCAGAATTATTAATTAATGCATGATTTGCCTAGTATTTTCCGTGCTATGTTCTCAGCTGAACTCTCATCATTGACACGACATGACGATTAAGTGTTCACTTTCAGCAGAGTAGCACGAATCTCTCGAAGTGTCAGTATTGAGATCTGCATGAAAATTCCCATACAGGATACGTCACTCTCTGCAAAGAGAATCTCTTATCGACGCACTTTTAATTAAAGACAGCTCGATCGAACACGATTAAATTCCTTAAGAAAAATCTAGACCATCCATATCAGTCTCAGAAACGATAGCGGCAACACAAGTTGGCCGTGCAATTTAACAAGCCTAGCCAAACCCTGTCAAGAATAGGCGATTGTCATGATGACCACCGGCGGGCCCACTTATGCCTTAGCTAGCCTATTTGGATGGCTTAGATCGCATTTGGGACCACCAGGAAGGTACACATGTGTTCACCACCGACCCAACGTTGGCCCCACATGATCGATCTCCCCAAAGGAGGCCCACAGCGTGCCAAACCGCTTGGCCGAAGTCGTGAGGGCATGACTGTTTCAAAACCCTAATTAGGGTTTGCGGCCATGCACATCTGTCGCAAATCGATCATGACCATCCATCTTCACCAGCCTAAACGGACGGTGTAGATATAGACTCAAGAGGTCCCAAGGATGTCAACGTGTTCATCGTGGGCCCACCTTTGTGTGGGACCGGCCGGCCTATACAGACTAGGGACCGGCGCCTCGAAACGCGCCCCCCAAAATGTGGCATGCCACACGGCCTTTAAACCTCTTTGGGGAAATATGTTTCTGTCGCAAATCGATCACGACCACTCATCTTTACTGGTCAAATTGAGTGTCCAAGGTCGAATATTTGTGGGACCGAGAGGGGAAGGCATGCACGTCAGTGAGCCATCTTCACGCACACCCGATCGGCTCACTCAAAAATAGCGCCCCTTCTTGGATTCGACCAAGACAAAAAGGGATGTTTGGCACCTTTTAAAAACCCTAAATTCCATCAACGGCAACAAATATATGTCGTAAATCATCTCGTCCGTACAACTTTGCTAGCTTGGTCAGACAGTTTTGATTACAAAATTAGGCGATCAATGAAGCGCCTCAATGATCACCGTCCGCCACTCTGCCACAGGGAGTGATCGACCATAGGGTGGCCCTCCCATGCGGCCTCCAAACGATCACTCGAAGATTGTTGGACGTGTTTTTATTTTAATACGCTTGATCCGTGACTTATTCAATCAAGCTTTAAAACAGCGACGCTTTATGCATATCGATTGCTTTGAGGTGCTTTCTTAAAAACGATGCATTAAATGCATCGAGCATGCAAGATATTTTATGAATATCAATTCCATAAATAACTTAGTTATTTAACCTAATAGCACCGTATGCTATTTCTTGCGGCGGGTCCCACGACTTGACCCTCTAATTCGAGACATCAAACATGTCACAAACTGGGGGATACTTACTGGGGTATTGGTCTGGAGGTTTACAGCGTGCAGCGTGCAACACGCCTATTACGAGAACGTGTCAGAAGGCATCGACGATTAACGATGATGAGGGAAGTGGGAAAATACGTTATCGTGAGACAATCACCTACACGACCCCACTACTCCATCACTTCACTTCCTCTACTTCCTACGAGATGAGGGTTGCGACAATGAATTGTATAAATAGGTTCTCCGACCTATTTTCAAACAACACAGAGAAACCAAGTGTTGTCACAGTATCCAGAAAACGCCCAGAACTGATAGCTTACATTGTGCAAGCCAGTTCAACATTCTGATAAAATTCATAACCAGCCAACACCTTCACAATCTCGACACCTTCTTCGCTTCCCTCCCTAAGATCAACCCCATATCCTTCACTTTGTGACCGATGCAAGTCTTGAACGGCCATTTCTTGGTTTAAGACAGAATTGTACAGATTGATATCTCGAATCTAAAGTACTCATGTGCAGTGCATTTGTTTAGGGTTTAGATTCGTTTCTCATCCACACACACACCTAAATTTACCAAAACCAGCAGAAATAGTTTTCACCCATAAAAAATATATTTTTGTTGATTAATATTTTGTAAGATCTTGAGGATAATTGTCTTACATAGACCAAATTCCTGTACATACTGTATAATTTGGAAGGGCCACTCCACTCACTGCCAATGAGTAATCGGTTGCTCGCAGCTGAACCAGACACAGTTGATTCGGATCCGGTTCTGGATCCTAAAATGGACACATCAGTAATTTAAAATACTCGACCAGTATACCCGATTAGACCCGATAAGATTTCGGGTCTAAAACTGATACAGTATACCCCTTGGGTACCCAGTTATTTCATTATTATATTACTTTTTTTTGCAAAACTCAAAGTATTTGCTAAGTTTTCTTTTTGACTTTTTTTTCCTCACTTTTCCTTTTTATTTTAAATTTAATATTTATTTAATACATTAATAAAAAAATTTATTTAAGACATTAATAAAGAACTATAAGTAGTCAAAAAAATCTTAAAGATTTTTGGGTAATTAAAGCCTGGTATATTGTTCATATTTTTTCAACAGAATGCTTGTTAATTCAACAATGAATAATGCTAAGTTAATTTTTACATTTTCAACAATAGTTTAATCCATATGCGACCAATTTTCTTAGAGAATAATATTCTAGCATGTTGTTACTTGTTCTTTTTCTAATCAACTAATTTTGTATAATAAACTAGTTTGATTGCTTACAAGTTATATATTTTTGGAGCAATTGCACGTCAATACATATTTTTTTCATAATAGACTGAGATGTGTAATTACAGATATGTAATTGGATTTCTGCAACCCATCCAGAAATTGGAGCAGTTGATGATAATGATAGTTTTGTACCATCTCTGAATGGGTAAGTGGCAGTTAGATAATTTCTTAAATTTCTGGTTGTTAGGTTGGTGATGTTGGCGCATAAACATTGTATAATTGGAAGAGGCTCCCGTGTATGGAACGCCAAGCACCGGGTAACCAGTGCAAACGATTTCAGTTCGTTCTAGTTTCGCTTTTTGGGTTCATCACGCGGAGTTGGCTCCTCACCAAGAGTTTCGATTAACAGATGTTGGTTCACGAAGATCAACTTCAATCTTAAGATTTCAATTATGGTCGTTGGAATACCCAATAATCATGCCTTATTTTGAAGAGATTTTCTCGTGTTTATGAATCGTTTAGAATCAAAATCATCAAGTGCAAATATGGGTACTACAAATCCACCACAAAAAGTCGTTACTTTTTTCCTTTAAACCAATACTGACCTAAATCTTCGCAATGGAAAATTGTATAACTGTGGATTTAATAAGATATTTTTTAAAGGGATTAAGAGATGATTCCGAATTTGAATTGGATGTTCCAGAGTGAGGAAATGGTGAAGAATAAGATTCGGGTTTGACATCAAGATAAATCTGTCCAGTTTTGTTTTTATGATAATTAGAAGAGAAAAATAAAATAAAAATATTGGTCAATATTTTGACTTGACAGTCAATGGTCATTTCAGGTACCAAACCCTTGATTTTTAAGTGTTGGTTACCATTCATAGCTGTCGGACACTTGTCAGGTACCAACGTTTAAATAGCCCATTTGTAATCCTCAATACCTAATTTAGTATTCCTTTTTAACTATTGAGGATTATGAAATTAATTACCCAAAAATGTTCATGAATTTATGACTATTTATTTATTTCCCTTAATTTTTTGGTCATGCACGTGGATTCGTTTCATATCAAGACTATATAAATTTGGGTTTAGTAGGTACAATTTTATTCTTGTATTGTAGTTTTTGGAGGGGGGATATCACTGTTTTAATTTGAGGTGATCAGAAATCTTAGATCTTCATTTTAAGAAATATGGAGGGAAATGGAAAGAGTCTTATGAGAATAATATCAGCGATGTTAATAGTGGGAATGCTTATGGGACAAATTTCAGCAGATTCTGTATCAGATTATCTAGCTTGTTTTAAACCATGTTATTATAATTGTATGAACCCAAACCCTGAGGATAAAAAGCTTTCTGATACATTCTTAATATTTGTGGTTTCGCGTGCATTAAAAAATCACCCCTGGACAATAGCCACCGTAAGACCCTTGTAAGTACACACTCTATGTATTTTTATTTTATTTTGATATATAATTCATGCATGATTAGAAATTTTTTTTTTGGACACACTAAAATGGTTTGAAATTTATAAATGATCTACATAAAACTTACAATATTAAATAATATGTGGTGTATGTGTTTAATTTTGCAGGTTAATTGATAGAAAGAGGTTTACCGACTCAGAAATAATACTGCTTCCTGACCTGCTAAAGAAAAGTTATCTAGATAACTCATATTAGTTATAATATATTAAAATGAATGATTTCAAGAATAAATGGTTGTATCAAGTTCAAGAACTGTTATGAAATCTCAAATTTATCACATAATATCATGTGAAGATAATCTTTAAGGTTATATGAAAGGAAGAATTTTATTACTATATATTTTAGTTGATTAATATCTTGCAAGCAATCAAATTAATATGCTAAATATAGAACGAGTTTTCTCTTTCTTTTCTCTTCCCTTCTCAGGAAAAAAAACACCTAGAGCTGTTTCATCTTTCTTGCTCAGATTTGGTCCTTTTGGGTCAGATCTGAGCAAGGATTTCTTTTTATTTTCTAGTTTTAGTTAATAGTTTATTTAATAAGATGTTTCTACATCATTTCTTGTGTCTCTCGACATGTATATTCGCTGTTTTGAGGCGATTTTTCTTCGTCGTTGTGGGGCAAGTTTTTCCATCTTTGATTGACTGGTCCATAGATTGCTACTCTAGATTAAAAAACATTAATGATTCAACAAGAAATCGCTTTGAATCCATACTATAGGGATTTAGGGAATCCAAGCTCGTTTGGATCTACAAGTTTATGGGAAAAATACTCTTTCCCTTCAGAAGCATCTCTTATCATGGAAGAATACAATCAAATCAAGTGGTCAGAATTATTTCCGGAATATACCATCATCTCTCCTTATATATAATAAAAAAATTGGTTATCTCTGCGGTTTATTGTTCTTTCTCTTCGCGATCTACTTGTAGTTGATATCCTTATTTGTATTAGGGTTTTGACTATCTTGATGTATTTTGATGTTTTTATTAATCTTTTAAGTGAACATATAATCACCATTTTGATTTGAATGAATTGAAATTTGTTGATTGACCAAATATATATATATATATATATATATATGTGTATTTTGTAAGCGCTTGACGATAATTGTCTTACATAGACCAATTACCTATACATACAGTATAATTTGGAGGTACTAATATCCGCTCACTTTCAATGGGTAATTGGTTGATCGGAGCTGAACCTGACACTGTTGGTTCAAATACGGTTTCAGAACTTAAAACCGACCAATTAGTAATTTAAAATACTCGATTGGTATACTCGATTATACTCGATAAGATTTCGAATCTAAAACATATATTGTATACCCATCCGGTGCCCGGTTATTTCATCGTTTTATTACTCTTTTTTGCAAAATTAAAGTATTTGCTAAGTTTTCACTTTGACTATTTTTTTCTTCTCATTTTTCATTTTTCTCTTAAAGTTAATATTTATTTAAGACCCTAATAGATGTTACTAAATAGACATAAAAGTATTGAAGACTTTAGGTAATTAAAGCTTGGTATATTGTTTTTTATTCATGTTTTTTCAACATTTTCAACACAAAGCTTGTTAATTCAACAATTATTAATGACTAAGTTAGATTTTACATTTTCAATAATAGTTTAATCCATGTGCAACCGATTTTCTTGGAAAATAATATTCTAGCACGTTCTTGCTTGTTTTTCTAATCAAATAATTTTATAAGAAACTAATTTGATTGCTTACAAGTTACATCTTTTTGGAGCAATTGCACGTCAATATACAATTCTTTTAACAATTATAGTTTTATTCAAACTTAATCCATATCTCATTCATATGTGTAAATAGAAATTGAATCTTGAATGTATTATTATCACGAAAATAGGAAAAAATCATGACAAACTTTTTCAGGATAACGTTTAATAGCACATCATTTTTGGATTTTTTGGGTTATTTATTTTTGTTTCTTCTATGGCAGATTTTCTATGAGTGGTGCAACCCATATTTTGTTTTTACTAATGAAAAAGTTGGGTTGAAGGAAGGCGACACTTTATCTGTTTTAGATCGTTATTGCATACACACTTTATGATCATAATATTTCCAGAAGCGTTTGGTGAATTGGTACTTATATGAAATAGTGATACTTGATAACGAATTAAAGATGAGTTTCAATAGTTCCACTACTAATCTTAATCAAGCGACTCTATTTGAGTTTTGATACTAAAATATGATAACCAAACTTGATATACCAATGCTTGGTGGGTTCAATCGATCAATGCTCTAAGAATTGTCATAGATCTCTATAAAGAGAATATAATCATATTAATGCAAGAAAATTACACTAACCGAAAATAGTTACTCAACAACATTTTCTCAAGGGAAATTTCGAAAAATCTTTTCTTATTTACACAAAAATCCTTATCACTTATCGAAGATAGATGATAAGGGTACATAAGCATAATAACTAGGTTAAGTTATTATGAGACTCAGATTTTTGAATGTTGAATATCTTCTAATTAGAGATTTTTGCTTTCTCACAAATATCCTCAATCTGAGAACTCTTTATCCCTGAATTTTTGAGTTCTTTTCTTAGGTTTGAAAGAAGATCTTGATATCCTGAAATATTTATCCATAAATCCCATATGTTTTGTTGTATCAGTTTTTACTTTGACGAAAACTTTGATCTTGTCTTGCCGGATCAGTGAAGCAACCCTTTTTATAATCAGAACCGCAATTCTGCGACTTGTTGAAATGTTGTTTTTTTTGATGTCTTTTTGTTTACAATGGCAGCACAATGCAGACATATTCTGACACCCGTTTGGTTTGACAGAGTTATCCAATATTTTCTTAGATTTTTTAGAGAAAACTTGGGTTGATCTAGAAGCATTTTCACGAGCATTCCTCAATTTAGAGGTTTTTTGCTTTTAGTTTCCTGATTTCATCATGACAACTATCAACATGATTGATAAGTTTAGATGCACGTTTCTTTTTAGAATCAAGAGAAAGTTAGGATTTCACAAGCCTTTTGTTCAGCTCTTCCTTGTCACTAAGATAGCCTAAGCTTATTTTGCCGGCCAAAGTTATTAATCTTTTGATCTCAGAATCCAGGAACTGAATCTACTTATCTTGACAAAGTAATTTTTGTGAAACAATCAGGGAAACAAACTCATCTTGTGTATGTAATATTGATCACGGATCAGGATTGTCAACTTATGCAATGGTTGCAGCATATTTTGACTTATAGTCTTGATCGTTCTCGTCGGGAGAATAGTCAAAAGTTGCAGTGAATGTCTTTCCTTTCCACCGAGTATCCTTAGTAGGACATTCTGGAGAAATATAACCAAAGCCTTGAAATTTATAGCATTAAAGAATATTATCATCATCATCCTAAGTATCTTTCATTTTGGTGGTAAGAGTTTGATCCTTGACAGATACAGAACGATTTCTCTTTCATTGTCTCAATAGTCTTTTAAACTGTCCAGTAATAAGAGATAAATGATGATTTAAAGCATAATTTTCTTCATCTACATGGTTAGAGTTTTTAGGACTTGTATTCAATGAACTTGAATTGGCTTTGAATGTCATGCATGTGTTCTTTTTATTAGACAAAAACTCACGATCAAATATATGTAATTTCCATACAAGAGAGCTTCTAGATAAGTAAGAAAGATCATTAGCTTCAATGATATCATGATTCTTAGACTCGTATTTGGATGGTAATGATCTGAGAATACTGCACACTATAGATAATATTTTCAAGTGAGAAAGAGGCATTGATTATCTCAGAGAGTTTAATTTGAAACTCTTCAAAAGTATCATTATCATCCATACGAAGGTTTTCCTAATCAGAAGTGCGGGTTTGAAGTCTAGCTTCCTTTTCTGAGGTATCACCTTCAAATACAGTCTGTAAATTATTCGAAGCTTATTGAGAAGTTTAGCATGTGGATATATGATGCTGCAGATCTCGGCTTACAACATGGATTATGGCATTCAAACCATCTGAATTCTGCTTTGCCAGAGATGTTTCTTCACTTCAGTAGTAAGCTAAGCGTTTAAACTCAGTTTCCGAAATTTCCACTTTCGTACGGACATACCCATCAACGACCAATAGCCACATAATAAAATCGCATACCTGAAGAAAACATTTCATAGCAGATTTCCACCACATATAGTTGGAACCATCAAATCTTGGCAGTACGTTAACTGAACCCGAATTATTCGAACTCATGTTCTTATAGGTTGTATCACACCAAACACAGATTGTTAGATCTTTTCATGTTTGCCTGGGCTAATACCAATTGAAATGACGAAGGTACCAAGTACACCACAATCTTTTAAATATCAACCTATAAGTGTGATACCTTGTGTGATCGTATGTGAACAAAGTCGAGACGATATAACAACAAGGTAATCACTTGATAATAGTTACAGTACAAGACCTATATACTATATTCAAAAACCGGGGTACAAAAACCTCACCCAATATTTTGATTAGCAATCTGTATGGACTAACTCTAATATACTTTTAAGAGAATCAACTAGACAGTCAGACTCAATCTTAATAAAAAAGTATATCAAAGAGTTAATATCTCTATCTCTCGATTTGATCTTTACTCAAGCAAATGGAAATCTGTGAGTCTTTATCAAATACTAGAGAGATAAACTTGGATGGTACCAAAGACCAATATCCAAGTGTCAATAAATGTAAATCAACAACCAAAGGTTGAAAAACCTGTGATATTTCAATTATACAACAAAATATATTGTGGAATAGAAATAACACAGACACCAGAAGTTTTGTTAACGAGGAAACCGCAAATGCAGAAAAACCCTAGGACCTAGTCCAGATTGAACACCACACTGTATTAAGCCGCTACTGACACTAGCCTACTACAAACTAACTTAGGTCTGGACTATAGTTGAACCCTAATCAATCTCACACTGATTCAAGGTATAGTTTCGCTCCTTACGTCTCTGATCCCAGCAGGATACTACGCACTTGATTCCCTTAGCTGATATCACCCACAACTAAGAGTTTCTACGACCCAAAGTCGAAGACTTCAATAACCAAATCTGTATCACACAGAAAATTCTACGATGATAGATAAATCGGTCTCCCACGGATAAACCTATGAGTTTTGTTCCGTCTTTTGATAAATCAAGGTGAACATGAACTAATTGATAACCCGGACTTATATTCCCGAAGAACAGCCTAGTATTATCAATCACCTCACAATAATCTAAATTGTATGGTAGCGAAACTAGATATTGTGGAATCACAAACGATGAGACAAAGATGTTTGTGATTTCTTTTTATCTTGACCTATCGGATATATAATCTCAAGTCAATTATTCAATTGAACTCGTACGATATAAAATGGCAAGATCATATCGCTCAACTACAAGAAAGTAGTTTCGTCTAGCTTCACAATCCCAATGAAGTCTTTCAGTCGTTAGCCTACAGGGCCTCGAGAAGAAACCTAAGGTTAAAGGAGAATCGACTCTAGAAAAACCAACTAGTATCACACAGGAGGTGTGAGGATTAGTTTTTCCAGTTGCTAGATATCTCGCTTATATAGTTTTCAAATCATGGTTTGCAATCTAAGTTACCTCGGTAACAAAGCATTCAATAATCACCCTTAGATGAATAACCTGATTCAACCAAGCTAATATCTTTCAACTGTTAGATCGAAACTTAGCTTGTCACACACAAATGAAATGTATTCATTTAGGTTTGAGTAACCGTACCTAAACGTGTACACTTAGTTGGTTCACAAATAGTTAACCAATGGTTAGCCATATGAGCACTTTCATATTAACCGTATTCATCTTTCTCATAACTAGTTCAAATGACTCATAAGAATTAGTTCAAGAGTTGTTCAATTGCTTAGGTCTTTATTCATAGACACAATTGAAAAAAAATCGGTTTGATTCACTTGAATCAATTCATGAACAATATATCCACGGTTTGCAAAGATTGCATTCCTTATAAATTATTATTTTAACCTCATGAACTACAGATTTGAGAAATAACCAGCTTGGGTACGTGTACGGGTAGGCGTACCTAAGGTGACTGGTTTACTAGTTTGCAAACTTACAAACTCGGCAGAAATTTTCGGTTGGAAAACTTCCGCTGGTACGCGTACTCAACCTGTCTCCTTCACCAATACCACATGCACACATATGCACGCACTTGGTTTCCGGCAGATGGATTTATACACTAATGTGAGAACACACTATATATGCTTATATCCATAGTTGGTAATGTCAACTCTACATTTCAATCATTGAAACATTCTTCTATAATATTATAACAATCGTTATTCACGACTATCGTCATCAAAGCTATTTTCAAGATTGAAACGTCATCATGAATTTCGTCACGGGTAAAGATGAAAATGGTTAAAGCAAAAGCTCACCAACACATATTTCGAGAAAAAGATACGTGTGTAAACTCGGCTCGAAATAGCAAATGTGTATTATGAAAACTATCATACTTATTCGAATATTGTCTCAAGAATAGGATATAGAGTAGACTTTTGAGTGACAGATAAGTTCAAGTCTCCACATACCTTTTTGTCGGATGAAGTTCCACTTATTCCTCGAGTAGTTCTTCGCCTTCGTAAGATGATCGCCATGGAGTCTGGAGCTCAACTGCACTTAACTATCCTAGACCGAGACTTAGTCATAAGTAAATTAGAAATCAAGACATATAGTTTTGATCACTAATATTGACAAACATGCTTGAGATAGCAACGCATGCGAGTTTGACCGAGCAGTGCTCTAACAACCTCCCTCTTTGTCAATTTTAGTCACAAAACTATCAATACATATAGATTACAAAATAGACAAAATAGATAAAAATATCAATACATAGTGACACCAATATAATGCGGATAGAAATAACACAAAAACCAGAAGTTTTGTTAACGAGGAAACCGCAAATGCAGAAAAACCCCGGGACCTAGTCCAAATAGAATACTGTTAGAGCATTGCTCGGTCGAACTCGCATGCGTTTCTATCTCAAGCATGTTTGTCAATGTTAGTGATCAAAACTATAAGTCTTGATTTCTAGTCTACTATAGCTAAGTATCGGACTATGATATAAAGTGTAGTTGAGCTCAAGAACTCCATGGAGAATCATCATACAAGACGAAGAACTACTCAAGGAACTAGTGGAACTTCATGGAAAAAAAGGTATTTGGAGACTTGAACTTATCTATCACTCAAAAGTCTATCTACTCTATCACCTATCTTGAGACGAAAGTCGTTTTGCTATATAGACTTTGATTATACACCTTTGGTATTTCGAGATGAGTTTATCTCGTCTATCTATTTCTCGAAATATGTGTTGGTAAGATTTTTGCTTTAGCCAAATTCATCTTTACCTAGTGACGGAAGTCATGTTATGTTTCAATCACTTTGACGAAAAATAGTTTGTGAATAACAACTATATAACGTTCTCTACGAATGTTTCAATGATTGAAATGAGAGTTTAGATTATATAACCATTGATGGATATAAGCATTGTTGTGGAAACACATATATGTGTAAGTCCTTATTCCTTGAACCGAAGTTTGCGAACTTTGTTGATCAAGAGAACTGGAATAGTGGCGTGAGCTAAGTCCGCGAACTCAGTCTTCGAACCCAGTCTGCGAACTGGCAGAAGTTCTCGACTCGAGAAAATCTGCTGGAGTTTGTGAACTCCTTCCGGGAACTTAAGTCTATGAACCCAGTCCGCGAACTTGAGTTGGTTATATCTAAAAATGATTGTTCTTGAACTCATGTTTATATAAACTAAAGAATGCTTTTTAAAACCGTGGCTATAAAGTTCATGAATCGATTCGAGTGAATCAAATCGTTTTTGCTTCGATTGTGTCTTGTGTAGTTACATAAGATCTAAGCAATTGAACAACTCTCTAACTAGTTCATTTGAGTCATTTGAACTAGTTATGGTGAAGAAGAAGATGGTTGATATGAAAGTGTTCATATGGCTAACCATTTGGTTAACTATTGTTGAACCAACAAATGTACATGTTGGGGTACGATTACACAAACCTAGAAACGTGCATTTCATTTGTGTGTAACAAGCTAAGTTTTCGATCTAACGGTTGAAAGATATTAGCTTGAATCTAATCAGGTTTTCATCTTACAGTGAATATTGAATGCTTTGTTACCAAGCTAACATTGATTGCAAACCCTGATTTGAAAGACAATATAAGAGAGAACTCTAGCAACTGGAAACCTAATCCCCACACCTTACGTGTGATACTAGTTGTAAGTTAGAGTCGATTCTCCTTTAAACTCTGGTTTTCTTTTCTCAAACCGGGTTAACGACCTAAAGATTTCATTGGGATTGTGAAGCCAGACCGGTACTACTTTTTTGTAGTTGTGTGATGTGATCTTGCTGTTTCTAAATACGAGTACAATTGTAATAATTGGCTTGAGATTGATATCTCTGATAGGAAAGATATAAAAGTAGTCACAAACATCTTCGTCTCATCGTTTGTGATTCCACAATATCTTCTTTAGCCGTGTCGATTAAGATTATTGTGAGGTGATTGATAATTCTATGTTGTTCTTCGGGAATATAAGTCCGGGTTATCAATTGGTTCCTGTTTACCTTGATTTATCAAAAGACGAAACAAAAATTCTTGAGTATTTCTGTAGGAGACAGATTTGTTCAATCCTATAGACTTTTCTGTGTGATACAGATTTGTTTATCAAGTCTTCGACTTTGGGTCGTAGCAACTCTTAGTTGTGGGTGAGATCAACTAAGGGAATCAAGTGCGTAGCATCCTGCTGGGATCAGAGACGTAGGAGCATAACTGTACCTTGGATCAGTGTGAGATTGATTGGGGTGCAACTACAGTCCAGACCAATTAGTTTGTAGTAGGATAGTGTCTGTATCGGCTTAATACAATGCATGTTCAATCTGGACTAGGTCCCGAGGTTTTTCTGCATTTGTGGTTTCCTCGTTAACAAAATTCTAGTGTTTGTGTTATTTTTATTTCCGCATTATATTTTTCATCTTTATAATTGAAATATCACATGTTGTGCGTTAGAATCAATCAATAGGAAATCCGACTTTTGGTTGTTGATTGAAATTGATTGATACTTGGATATTGGTCTTTGGTACCATCCAAGTTCTTTCTCTAGTATTTGATAAAGACTCGCAAATTTCTATTTGCTTGAGTATAGGTCAAATCGAGAGATTGAGATATTAACTCCTTTGATATACTTTTATCTAGATTGAGTTTGACTGTCTAGTTGATTCTCTAGAAAGTATATTGGAGTTAGTCCATACAAATTGCTAAGCGAAATATTGGGTGTAGTTGTTATACCCCCACTTTTTCAATTGGTATCAGAGCAGACAAACACGCTCAAGACCTTACAAGTCTGTGTTTGTAGCGACCTGACTATATGGACAGAGGTGCTATCTCAATAAACGTACCACCAGTCTTCGATGGCTATAATTACTTATGGTGTAAAATTGATATGCGAGATTTTCTTCAAGCGCGTGATTTTCAATCATGGGTATATGTTGTTAATGGATATAATGCTCCCGTCGTGGAAGTTGGAGATGTAAACGTTCGCAAGGACATTGGTGAATACACCCCTGCTGAGATAAATGTTGCAAAGCAAAATTCCGACGGCTTGAATTCCATTATACATGCCATTAACCCAAATGTTTAGCACCATGTGTCAAATTGCACTAAGTCTAAAGAAGCTTGGGATATCTTAGAAAACGTATTTGAAGGAAATACCAGTGAAAAAGGAAGCTAGGCTTCAAAACCTTAATTCCGATTGGGAAAGCCTTCGTATGGCAGATGAAGAAACATTTGATGAGTTTAATCACAAAGTGTCTGAAATTGTTAATGCATCTTTTGCATTGGGCAAGACTATTCCTGAAAAGGACATTGTGATGAAAATTCTCAGATCGCTGCCATCTAGATACGATTCTAAATAGCATGCCATCGTTGAGGGAAATAACCTAGATAATCTCTCCAGAAATACACCGGTTGGGAAGATTAAGATCTTTGATCATGAGCATTCATACAAATCTAAGGATGTTGCGTTCAAAGCACTAAAGGACACTAAATTACTTGATAAAAGGAAAGAAGTGTATATCTATAAAGACGATCACTCTGGGACTGATTCATCAGATGAAGATCGTGAAAAGTCAGTCTCGATTATCACAAGACAGTTTATGGATCTTCTGTTGAAGAGAAGTAAACGGTTCTCCAGAGATAATCCTAAAGC
Organism: Papaver somniferum; assembly: GCF_003573695.1. Taxonomy (NCBI): domain Eukaryota; kingdom Viridiplantae; phylum Streptophyta; class Magnoliopsida; order Ranunculales; family Papaveraceae; genus Papaver; species Papaver somniferum. Next base: position 60,532,731 of record NC_039368.1, on the reverse strand, counting down.
ATCAGTCAAACCTAGTAATTGTTTTCCTCCTAAAAAAAGGGATATTGATGAAACTGATGACGAGGATATGCCTCAGTGCTTTAAGTGTAAGGGATTTGGCCATTTTTCAAACGAGTGTCCAAATCGGAAGAGATACAATGGGAACAAAGGTCTTGCTGCAACTCTTGAGGAAATGTCTGATAATTATGATTCTAATGAAGACGAGAAATCAAGTGTTGCACTCCTCGGTGAAAATATTGATTTTGATAACTGTAACAATACATACATCAATCTCGATATTCTTTCAGAAGAAAGCTCAACCAATCTGGAAGAAAAAATTGACCCATTATTTGGAAACTCTATTTGTAATGTTTCAAGATCCACTATGTGTCTAGATGCGTGCACATCTCCGATGCCTGAATATTATCCAAGATTGACGTGTTCATTTTGTTCTCAAGAGGGTCATTAACTATCAAGGCGTTACAAGTACAAACACCAATTGATGCACGTCAACAAACTTCAACGAAGAGAAAATCGATTAGCAAATAAGCTTAAACTTGCCCAGAAGACTGCTGAGGTATGTAAGATTTTATCTTCGTCTAAGAAGTTAGTTTCCAAAGAAAAACAAGACCATTAGAGAAGAATGTATGGTCAAATAGTTTTGATAGACAGAAGTCTAAGGATTCCTCTCAAGAGGAACATGGTGGACAAATTGTTGTTCACCACAACACCGATTGTGTTGATTTGTAATTCTTGTCTCATGTGCCTGATCAAAAAAGACAAGATTGTGTACCTCTCAGGCTTTAGGAAAAGTTTTTCTTTTCTTAGTTTTTGTTCTTCCCTGTCTATCAATAAAGGAGGGTTATTATCGACAATTCTACTCTTTATAGGGCTGAGAGTTGGTCGTGCACGAACCTGTTTAAAGGTTTCGAAACCCTACATTCCTTTTTCCTTCCTTTAAACCTCTTTTTATCTCAAGACTACTTGTTGAGTTTAAATTGTTATTTCCTCTCACAAACCCATACATCTATGGATACTCCAAGAATGATGTCTTCTGATGGAAAAGATGTTAATATGATTGCTAATCCATCAATCATGAAGGAAAACGAAAAATCTCTGTTGTCTCCTACCTTGAAAAGAAAGAGAAGGAATGTAAGGAAGCCAAGAGAAGTTCCTTCAAATTCTCAGAAGTTTTCTGACGTTCTTGAAGTGATGAAGGAGATGTGAAAGGAGATTCAACAAATAAAGGCTTTTGTGTATAAGACTCATGAGATTCAGAAGGCCCTGGTACGACATCAATCAAGAAGGTTTATTGATATCAACTCCTATCTTAATGAACCTTATGTCCCAATGACTGTTGACGACAAGGAGTTCGGGGACGATAAAGAATTCCTCAAAGGTCTTATTGCCTAGTAAATCTTCTACTTTTCTTGTTTTGATTAGAAGAATAACTAGAGTTTGGAATATCTATGATTGTGATTAGACATAGCAATGTCCAACGTTTTCATCTTCATGTTTTTAGGTTTATTTGTTTAAATTCTAAAAATTGTTTGGAGGATGATTTTTGCAGTATTAATCTTTATGGTTTTATATATTGCAATTTTTTATGGGATATGTGTGTTTACGTCCGTGAACTATGATTGTCCCATACCTTGTCCAAATTAAAGTCTTTCGTAAGTCGATATGCATGTATTGATAAAAGAATGAATGGACTTTTGACAAATACAAAAGTTAAGCCAATTATGTCAATTTTTGATGGAAGATAGGTTAAGATCTTTTGTTTGCAAAGATTATGTCTATTGTATGTCTTTATGCAAATAGTGATGAAAAATAGAATGAATCCTTGTATATTCCGCAATATTGATCTTCCCTGATCCATAATCTATTATGTATTACTGCGAGGCTCTGTAAGTTTTCTTATGTTGAGCACTATTGACTGATTTGATTATTTTCTTATGATTAACTTAGTAATCGCTTCATATATCTCTTATGTCGAGCATAACAATTAAATTGATTACTTTTTGTGATTAATTTGGTTGTCTATTCCGATTAGATTAATTATGGGTTCTCGTGTGATTAATATAATTGAGTATTTTTGAGCCTCCATAAGTTCACTTATGTTGAACATTTCCGATTAAATTAATCATATGTTCTCTTTTGGTTAATTTAATTGAGTATTGTTGGATTCAAATTCATATTCGTATGTGATTTGATATGTCCAAATAAATCCTTCTTTTCTTTTGAAATTAAGGTCGCTCTTGTTGTTCTTTCGAGAATGACATTTAATAGGGGAGATTTCTTTTGAACTTGCGCCTAATTGCCATATCTTTGTGGGGAGTGCGGCTGTGGAATATTATAAGGGTTATCTTGTATCTTTAAACTCCTTGATGAATGCATTTAGCTTCGGATTTATGATTGCATCTAAATAACAAGTTGATATATGCTTTCTTTTAGTCATGAAATGTCTCTTTCGGAAATTTCATTAGGATCCCGTTCTTGTACCTTTGCCAATTTTATTGACAAAAAGGGGGAGAATTAATATGTATTTCACACTACAAATACATATGGTTTTCGGATCATTATGTAAGGGGAAGTGGTTTCCATGTGAGATGGAGTATTGACTAAGGGGGAGTGATACATATCACCATAGTATTGTTGTCAAAGTTGTGATACAATTGTACTTTGATATTGTGTAATGATACTATAATACTGTATAACAATGATCGAGAATTTTGTTTTCTCATTGTTATAGATACGGATTTTCAACAACGATGATGCTAAACTTACAACCTTTGGGATCATTGGACTACTTGGAAGTGACGAAGATTTCGAGTAACGTTGAAGATTAGGCATGTGGAATGGAAGCTTCAAAAATGTATTTATCTTTTTTGTATTCCATATGTGCTAATAGTTTTGTTACTAAAATTGACAAAGGGGGAGATTGTTAGAGCATTTCTCGGTCGAACTCGCATGTGGTTGCTATCTCAAGCATGTTTGTCAATGTTAGTGATCAAAACTATAAGTCTTTATTTCTAGTCTATTATAGCTAAGTCTCGGACTAGGATAGAAAGTGTAGTTGATCTCAAGAACTCCATGGAGAATCATCATACAAGATGAAAAACTACTCAAGGAACTGGTGAAACTTCATCGATAAAAAGGTATGTGGAGACTTGAACTTATCTATAACTCAAAAGTCTATCTATGTTATCTCCTATATTGAGACAAAAGTCGTTTTGCTATATAGACTTTGATTATACACATTTGTTATTTCGAGCTGAGTTTATCTCTCCTATCTATTTCTCGAGATAGGTGTTAGTAAGCTTTTCTCTTTAGCCAAATTCATCTTTACCTAGTGACGAAAGTCATGTTATGTCTCAATCACTTAGAAAATTGCTTTGACGAAAAATAGTTTGTGAATAACAACTATATAACGTTCTCTAAGAATGTTTCAATGATTGAAATGAGAGTTTAGATTATATAACCATTGATGGATATAAGCATTGTTGTGGAAACACATATATGTATAAATCCTTATTCCTTGAATCGAAGTTTGCGAACTTTGTTGATCAAGAGAACCAGAATAGTGGCGTGAGCTAAGTCCGCGAACTGGCAGGAGTTCTCGACCCGAGAAAATCTGTTAGAGTTTGTGAACTCCTTCCGCGAACTTGAGTTGGTTATATCTAAAAACGATTGTTCTTGAACTCATGTTTATATAAAATAAGGAATGCTTTTGCAAACCGTGGCTATAAAGTTCATGAACCGATTCGAGTGAATAAAATCTTTTTTGCTTCGATTGTGTCTTGTGTAGTTACATAAGATCTAAGCAATTGAACAACTCTCTAACTAGTTCATTTGAGTCATTTGAACTAGTTATGGTGAAGAAGAATATGGTTGATATAAAAGTGCTCATATGGCTAACCATTTGGTTAACTATTGTTAAACCAACAAATGTACATGTTTGGGTACGGTTACACAAACCTAGAAACGTGAATTTCATTTGTGTGTAACAAGCTAAGTTTTCGATCTAACGGTTGAAAGATATTGCTTGAATCTAATCAGGTTTTCATCTAACAGTGGATATTGAATGCTTTGTTACCAAGCTAACATTGATTGCAAAACTGATTTGAAAGACTATATAAGGAAGAACTCTAGCAACTGGAAACCTAATCCCCACACCTTACGTGTGATACTAGTTGTAAGCTAGAGTCGATTCTCCTTTAACCTCTGGTTTTCTTTTCTCAAACCGGGTTAACGACTTAAAGACTTCATTGGGATTGTGAAGCCAGACCGACACTACTTTCTTGTAGTTGTGTGATCTGATCTTGATGTTTCTATCGAACAAGTACAATTGTAATAATTGGCTTGAGATTGATATCTCTGGTAGGAAAGATATAAAAGTAGTCACAATCATCTTCGTCTCATCGTTTGTGATTCCACAATATCTTCTTTCGCCACGTCGATTAAGATTATTGTGAGGTGATTGATAATTCTAGGCTGTTCTTCGGGAATATAATTCCGGGTTATCAATTGGTTCCTGTTCACCTTGATTTATCAAAAGACGAAACAAAAATTCTTGGGTATTTCTGTGGTAGACAGATTTATTCAACCCTATAGAGTTTTCTGTGTGATACAGATATGTTTATCAAGTCTTCGACTTTGGGTCGTAGCAACTCTTACTTGTGGGTGAGATCATCTAAGGGAATCAAGTGCGTAGCATCCTGCTGGGATCAGAGACGTAGGAGCATAACTGTACCTTGGATCAGTGTGAGATTGATTGGGGTTCAACTACAGTCCAGGCCGAAGTTAGTTTGTAGTAGGCTAGTGTCTGTAGCGTCTTAATATAGTGTGTGTTCAATCTGGACTAGATCCCGGGGTTTTTCTGCATTTGCGGTTTCCTCGTTAACAAAATTCTGGTGTCTGTGTTATTTCTATTTCCGCATTATATTGTTTATCTTTATATTTGAAATATCACAGGTTGTGTGTTACAATCAATCAATTGGAAATCCGACCTTTGGTTGTTGATTGAAATTGATTGATACTTGGATATTGGTCTTTGGTACCATCCAAGTTATCTCTCAAGTATTTGATAAAGACTCGCAGATTTCTATTTGCTTGAGTATAGATCAAATCGAGAGATTGAGATATTAACTCCTTTGATATACTTTTATATAGATTGAGTGTGACTGTCTAGTTGATTCTCTAGAAATTATATTGGAGTTAGTCCATACAGATTGTTAAGAGAAATATTGGGTGTGGTTGTTATACCCCCGCTTTTTCAAACACCACATTGTATTAAGCCGCTACAGACACTAGCCTACTACAAACTAACTTCGGTATGGAATATACTTGAACCCTCATCAATCTCACCCTGATTCAAGGTACAATTGCGCTTCTTACGTCTCTGATCCCAGAAGGATACTACGCACTTGATTCCCTTAGCTGATCTCACCCATAACTATGAGTTGCTACGAACCAAAGTCGAAGACTTCAGTAAGCAAATTTGTATCACACAGAAAAGTCTATGATGATAGAAAAATCCGTCTCCCACAGATAAACCTATGAGTTTTGTTTCGTCTTTTGATAAATCAAGATGAACAGGAACTAATTCATAACCCGTACTTATATTCCCGAAGAACAGCCTAGTATTATCAATCACCTCACAATAATCTAAATCGTATGATAGCGAAACTAGATATTGTGGAATCACAAACGATGAGACGAAGATGTTTGTGATTTATTTTTATCTTGCCCTATTAGAGATATAATCTCAAATCAATTATTCAGTTGAACTCGTACGATAAAAAATGGAAAGATAAGATCGCTCAACTACAAGAAAGTAGTTTCGTTTGGCTTCCCAATCCCAATGAAGTCTTTCAGTCGTTAACCTACAGGGTCTTGAGAAGAAACCTGAGGTTAAAAGAGAATCGACTCTAGCAAAACCAACTAGTATCACATAGGAGGTGTGGAGATTAGTTTTTCCAGTTGCTATATGTCTCCTTTATATAGTTTTCAAATCAGGGTTTGCAATCTAAGTTACATTGGTAACAAAGCATTCAATAATCACCTTAAGATGAAAAACCTGATTCAACCATGCTAATATCTTTCAACCGTTAGATCGAAACTTAACTTGTCACACAAAAATAAAATGTATTCATTTAGGTTTGAGTAACCGTACCTAAACGTGTACACTTAGTTGGTTCACAAATAGTTAACCAATGGTTAGCCATATGAGCACTTTCATATTAACCGTATTCATCTTTCTCATAACTAGTTCAAATGACTCATAAGAACTAGTTCAAGAGTTGTTTAATTGCTTAGGTCTTTATTCATAGACACAATTGAAACAAAATCGGTTTGATTACTTGAATCAATTCATGAAGAATTTAGCCACGGTTTGCAAAAATTGCATTCCTTACAAATTATTGTTTTAAGATCATGAACTACCGATTTGAGAAATAACCGGCTTGGGTACGCGTACGGGTATACGTACCTTAGCTACCGGATTTGAGTTTACAAACTCAGTAGAAATTTTCGGTTCGAAAACTTCCGTGGGTACGCGTACGGGTATGCGTACCTAAGGTGACTGGTTTACTAGTTTGCAAACTTACAAACTCAGCAGAAATTCTCTGTTGGAAAACTTCCGCTGGTACGCGTACTGGACCTGTCTCCTTCACCAGTACCGCATGCACACATATGCACGCACTTGGTTTCCGGCACATGGATTTATACACTAATGTGCGAACACACTATATATGCTTATATCCATAGTTGGTAATCTCAACTCTACATTTCATTCATTGAAACATTCTTCTATAATGTTATAAAAATCGTTATTCACGACTATCGTCATCAAAGCTATTTTCAAGATTGAAACGTCATCATGACTTTCGTCACGGGTAAAGATGAAAATGGTTAAATTAAAATCTCACCAACACATATTTCGAGAAAAATATACGCGAGTAAACTCGGCACGAAATAACAAATGTATATGTAAGAAAACTATCATACTTATATGTATATTGTCTCAAGAATATGAGATAGAGTAAACTTTTGAGTGACAGATAAGTTCAAGTCTCCACATACCTTTTTGTCGAATGAAGTTTCACTTATTCCTCGAGTAGTTCTTCGTCTTCGTAAGATGATCGCCATGGAGTCTGGAGCTCAACTGCACTTAACTATCCTAGACCGAGACTTAGTCATAAGTAAACTAGAAATCAAGACATATAGTTTTGATCACTAATATTGTCAAACATGCTTGAGATAGTAACGCATGCGAGTTCGACCGAGCAGTACTCTAACATATATGATCAATATCAGGCGCTTTGGACTAACTTACAATGTAATTTACTCTATTATAACTACACAATCATAATGCGGAAGTAAAGTAAATGACACGTCAAGATTTTGTTAACGAGGAAACTGCAAATGCAGAAAAACCTCGGGAACTAGTCGCGTTTTGAGTACTATCGGAATTAAGCCGCTATACAAAGACAACACCAACTTCGTATAGTTGAGACCAAGTAAACTACCCCTAGTTACCTCGTTTCCTCAGTATCCATGCACCTACTACCAATCTGGCCAATGCACGTGAATCCTAATATAGAGTCCACTATCTTAAGTTGTTTCGGTCTCTCTGATGGATTGTCTTCCAAACATTAAAGGACTAATCATTTTGGTAACAACTCTTCAAGAAGTCAATCAGAGATATTATATGTTGAGTGTGACAAAGGCTTTTCTGTTTAAAATATATTAAACTTTTTTGTCGGGTTTTAGATCTATCAAGGTCTAGATTAAACAAGTTAGCCAGACTAAGTCAACAGAATTACCATAATCGGATACTGAAGAGTACCACAAAATTATAGCTTATAGATCCAAATACGACTAGTCAATAATCAATCTATCAAAAGATAAACCAGATCTAGCCGAATCCCAGCTGATAAATTTTGTGCATGAAGCAAATCACGAAGATAAAAAAACTAATAAGAAAAATCTTTTTGTCTTCAATCTTCAATAGTCTTTTGTACCTTCACAATAAAAAACTTGATTCCTGACTTATGACCGATCACGCACAGAACAAAATCTGTTAAAAATGGATGATCATAAGTCATTGCCAAACTCTGGATCTTATTTGGGTGACCTTATGTCAGAAGAGAAGGCTCTTAAGAATAATCAAACTAGGTGCAAATCAAGTGAAAACTATTGTTAGTTAATCCAATTAATAATCACAAACTAAAATAACAATACGATTCTAGTTTCCCTCCAACGGTATCAATATACGCTTCTTGATCCCAAAGAATCCTTTAAACAAGCAAACGTAAGAGATTTTTCCTAATTAGGCTACTTTCCTCTCCAAGATAGTATTACAAGAATACTATTAGTCGGCTACCCCAGAAACAACAAAGATGAAGTTTTCCTGGCTCAGGATGAGTGTAAGAAGAACATATTTCACTATGTATAGACCAAGGTAGTTTGGATACCAAGGAATTTCCATAACCGAAGATTTTCACAAGATATGCAATAAAGCACCTACAATCGGTTTTATGAATTCCAACCATTATCTAAATGTATAACCAAAATATTCATGGACAACTTACTATTAGCTAGCATGTAACTAATATATATTTCCAGAGTTCTGTTTTCATCGCTGGTAAAAAAAAACATATTAATTTATAAAATCTCAACAAAAAAATAATATGTTGTTTCGTTATGGGATCTCACCTTGAGTATCAAGGAATATATTTGAACAATCAAGATATAAGAATTCAACATATATTCAAATTACTCACTATGTCGACATCTTGAACTTTCCTATTTTGCAAACCCAATTTCCAAATAACACAAACCCTAAAGTGTACATGACTTATATAGAAATCAGTTTTTCGTATTGGGACCGGTTCTACCATGATAACTAAATCAAGTTAGGATCGGTTCTACCTTGACTCCCAATATAGGTAGGGATCGGTTCTACCTTGACTCCCAACAAAAGTATCGGTTTTAGCTTGATTCCCTATATAAGTTAGTGAAAATGCGGGGGTCTAACAACCTCACCCAATATTTCGATTAAAAATCTGTATGGACTAACTCCAATGTACTTTCTAGAGAATCAACTATACAGTCAGACTCAATCTAGAGAAAAGTATATCGAGGAGTTAATATCTCTCTCACTTGATTCGATCTTTACTCAAGCAAATAAGAATTTGCGAGTCTTTATCAAATACAAGGATAATAAACTTGGATGGTACCAAATACCAATATCCAAGGATCAATCAATTTCCAATCAACAACCACAGGTTGGATTTCACTATTGATCGATACAACGCACAACCTGTGATATTTCAATTATATAAAAAAATATAATGCGGAATAGAAATAACACAGACACCAGAAATTTTGTTAACGAGGAAACCGCAAATGCAGAAAACCCCGGAACCTAGTCCAGATTGAACACCACACTGTATTAAGCCGCTACAGACGCTAGCCTACTACAAACTAACTTCGGTGTGGACTGTAGTTGAACCCTAATAATTCTCACACTGATTCAAGGTACAGTTGCACTCCTTATGTCTCTGATCCCAGCAGGATACTTCGCACTTGATTCCCTTAGCTGATCTCACCCACAACCAAGAGTTGCTACGACCCAAAGTCGAAGACTTTAATAAACAAATCTGTATCACACAGAAAAGTGTACAAGGATAGATAAATCTGTCTCCCACATATAAACCTAAAAGTTTTGTTTTGTCTTTTGATAAAAATCAAGGTGAACATGAACCAATTGATAAACCATACTTATATTTCCGAAGAACAGCCTAGTGTTATCAATCACCTCACAACAATCTAAATCGTATGGTAGCGAAACTAGATATTGCGGAATCACAAACGATGAGACGAAGATGTTTGTGATTTCTTTTTATCTTGCCCTATCGGAGATAGAATCTCAAGTCAATTGTTCAATTGAACTCGTACGATAGAATATGGAAAGATCAGATCGCTCAACTACAAGAGAAGTAGTTTCGTCTGGCTTCACAATCCCAGTGAAGTCTTTCAATCGTTAATCGACAAGGTCTCGAGAAGAAACCTACGATTAAAGGAGAATCGACTCTAGCAAACCAACTAATATCACACAGGAGGTGTGGGGATTAGTTTTGCACAGTTGCTAGACGTATCCTTATATTGTTTTCAAATCATGGTTTTAAATCTAAGTTACCTTGGTAACAAAGCATTCAATAATCACTGTTAGATGAAAACCTGATTTAACCAAGCTAATATCTTTCAACCGTTAGATCGAAACTTAGCTTGTCACACACAAATGAAATGTATTCATTTAGGTTTGAGTAACCATACCTAAACGTGTACATTGGTTGGTTCACAAATGGTTGACCAATGGTTATCCATATGAGTGATTTCATATTAACCGTATTCATCTATCTCATAACTAGTTCAAATGACTCATAAGAACTAGTTCAAGAGTTGTTCAATTGCTTGGGTCTTTATACATAGACACATTTGAAACAAAATCGGTTTTATTCATTTGAATCAATTCATGAAAAATATACCCACGGTTTGCAAAGATTGCATTCCTTATAATTTATTGTTTTAAGTCCATGAACTACCGATTTGAGAAATAACTAGCTTGGGTACGCGTACAGGTATGCGTACCTTAACTACCGGATTTTGAGTTGGTTTTAGTTTCCAAACTCAGCAGAATTTTTCAGGTGAAAAAGTTCCGCCAGTACGGGTACGCATAGCTAAGGTGGCTGGTTTTTGAGTTCGTAAACTTCAAACTCAGCAGAATTTCACGGACGTGAATTTCCGCGGGTACGCGTACCCAACATGTCTCCTTTACCAATACCGCATGCACACATATGCACGCACTTGGTTTCCAGCACATGGATTTATATAGTAATGTGCGAACACACTATATGATTACATCCATAGGTGGTTACATATTCTCAACTCTATATTTCAATCATTGAAACATTCTTCTATAATGTTATAAAAATCGTTAGACATAAAGAATTGACTATCGTCATCAAAGCTATTTTCAAGATTGAAACGTCACCATGACTTTCGTCACGGGTAAAGATGAAGATGGTTAAAGCAAAATCTTACCAACACGTATTTTGTGAAAAAAATATAGGCGAGTAAACTCGGCTCGAAATAGCAAATGTGTATGTATGAAAACTATCATACTTATACGACTTTTGTCTCAAGAGTAGGAGATAGAGTAGATAGACTTTTGAGTGACAAGATGAGTTCAAGTATCCACATACCTTTTGGTCGGATGAAGTTCCACTGGTTCCTTGAGTAGTTCTTCGTCTTTGCAAGATAATCTCCATGGAGTCTGGAGCTCAACTACATATAGTTTTGTCATTAACATTGACAAACATGCTTGAGATAGCAACGCATGCGAGTTCGACCGAGCAATGCTCTAACTGTTAGGATCGGTCCATACTTAAGGTCTTCAATGAAAACCGAGACCATAATCTTTTTTATTTCCTTTCGACTATGAAACAAGTTTATTCGTCTACTTCCTTAAAATTATGTAATTAAATATAGTTTTCTAGGTATGAAATCAAACATGTGTTCACTACGTAATATAGTAACGATTTACAAACATTATGTCGATGTCACAGTTATAAAGTCCAAAAGATAAACGTTATATTTCGTAAATAAATATACCAATATAAAGCACTCATCACTATTGATATATATTATTCCTGGACATTTTGATCACAATATAATGATCAAGTTTATTAGACTATACTTTCAAAAATATAACTTTGCATGTTGCATTTTTAATCAGAAACGACTTGAAAGCTAACGATATAGAAATGGGAACAAGTCAAGTCATGTATTACTAACCTCAAGTGGAAGTATGATGTTATTGTCATTGCCGAAAGATCTTTGAAATCTTCAGGTCTTCAGAGTAATCTTATATGTCTGAATGTCAAGCGACTTATTGAGTTTTGATACTAAAATATGACAACCAACCTTGACATATCTACGCTTGGTAGATTCAACCGAGCAGTGCTCTAACATGGTAGTTCAGATCTGTCTTTAGATCTGACGTTAACTTGTGATCATCTATTATTAATATACTCCATTCCGTTTGTGATCGATCATAAGTTGGAATCAGTTTTGGTTGAGCAGGTACAGTTTGAGATTGGATATTTGAATACAAGAATATGTCTTATTAGTTTCGTATCTTTGTGATTTGCTTCGTGCACAAACTTGATAGGCTGGGATCCGACTAGATATGGTTTATCTTTGATAGACTTGTTACACTAGTCGTATTAGATCTGAAAACTATCATTGGTTGTATCTTCAATATTTGAATCTGATAGTTTGTATACCTAGATCTGATTAACTTATTAATCTAGATCTTGGTAGATCTTACATGACAAAGGAGTTTATTAGATTAAACGGAAGAGCCTCTGTTAAATCAACTCGAATATCTTTGATAAACTTATTGAGATAACAAGAGTTGTTACCAAACAAATTAGTCATTTACTGTTTGGAAGACGATCGAAAAGAGTTGAGTGATTGAAGTCTTCACAGAGGATGAAGCAACTTAAGATAGTGGACTCTATCTTAAGATTCACATGTGTTTGCCAGATTGGTTATGGGCGTAGGTATACTGAGGAAATTAGGTAACTAGGGGTAGTTTTCTTGGTTTCAACTAGAGGAAGTTGGTATTCTCTGTATATCTGCTTAATTATGAGAATATTCAAAAGCAGATTAGGTCCCGAGGTTTTTTTGCATTTGCGGTTTCCTCGTTAATAAAACCTTGTTGTGTGCTTTTACTTTACTTTCCACATTATAATTGTTTAAGTTATAATTAAAATAGTTGCACTTGTACGTTAATCCAAACACTTAGGTTGATCCCTATAGTTTAAGTTCGGTTTCGAACTTGTACTATATACCTTGTGGTTTGCTATCTTCTTGACAGTCTCTGTCTATATTAGATCACGTAAGGTATCATACTTATAAGTTGATATCAAAAATATTATGGTGTACTTGGTACCCTCATCATTTCAAAAAACTATTCTCTAGGCCAATTACGAGCAAAGAGAGCAATTAATGCGATATGACTCAACATAAGAATTAGAACTCCCTAGTCATGTACGAACGTAGAGATTAAAGTTCACTACTTATTCCCTGATGGTTATGCAATCAAGGAGGAAAGTAGAATCCTAGAGAACATCCTACGAAATCCTATAGTAGTATATTCGCAAAAGTGTAATCGTGGATAAATCACCCCTTGCAATTCTCAAAATAGTTTACTCCTATTTTGACAAGAGTTAAGAGCTTAACCTATGAGAAAATACGAGATATACGTTCTGATCACCAGAATATGATAGCAAAGAACAAATCTCACAGGATAAGCAATACATATATATAATCCATGAAGAATACGTATTGTAAGTCATCTTCCAAAATAAAATTTAATTAAATAAACTTTAAACATGCAAGATGATAGTATTTAGAATAGCTAATGCAAACTACTTCAAAATCTAATGTTCCTCCTTAAACAATAAAAATAAATTCCTACAGTAAGTTAACTAATAAATATACCTTTGAAGAATTCTTCATCATTCACGAACTCATTGACAACAACTGACATCGGAACATAAGGTTGTGAATAAGAGTGTTAAATCTTTCAAGCTTATTTGGCTGTTGTTTAACTAGTGCTTCTTGAATCTCGAGAGATTTCTGTAAAATGGCTTTGATACCTTGCACTTCCATCTTGGTCTTCTTAATTTCTTCAAGAATATTTGCAAATTTTTATTGATTTGAATAATTTTCTCTAAGTTTCTTCATGTTTTTCTTTTTTCTCTTAAAGAGCAAATTTTTTCGTTAGGTTCTCAACTTCTTTAGTTGTGAGATTATCAACAACCATAGATACACAGTCCCCACTAGAAGAGATCTTGTTTGAATACTCCATATTTCAGAATATATTTTTTTTGAATATGAGAATTATGCAAGGCACAAATATATAAAACTTCAAAAGAAATTTATGTTTTGGAAGAATTCTAATTATAATGAGAGATTGAAATGGAAGTTTTTCAAACCGCCAAGTTCTGGAAACAATAAAAATGTTTAATAAAAAGATTTCATTCATGAACCAATCAAAATAGAAAGGCGGGATACACTTTTACCCTTGCTTAAAGTCTGTATGTGGGGCACGTCTTTCCAATATCATTACTTAAAATATAGTGTGAGGGCAGTGTATGCAGTATGTCTCAAGAATATGAAATCTTTGAATATTCAAGCCAGAATTTAGTCTTAGCATGTCAGTAATTCCCTTGAATCATGTTCCCACCTCTTGCTTAGGAGTCAGATAAGCAGGAAGAACTAATAATATCATAATAATATACTTAAAAATCAAGTCATTGAACTTTTGAAGAAGTAGTAAAAATAATTTTGAACTTTCAGTTCTGTAACCGATTCAAAACCGGAATAATTGAACTGGACCAGATTCAATGGAAAAAGGCGCAACATGAATATTATTATTCTCTTTTCACTATGGAAAGATCTGAGAAATAATTTTAGACTCGATTTTGTGATGAAAAGATAGAAATTGAAGCAATAATATTCAAAACACAAACTGAGTAGTTTGTACCAAAGCCCTGGAGGTGCACAAATCTTGTCTCTTTTAAGGGCGCAGAGACAACAAAAAAACCTTATCAACATAATTAATTAGTGTTGGGGTGAGTATTAGTGAGCTCACCACTAGATTCATGCATAGGTTTGTTAATCTCCATTTTCACCGGTCGTTTAGATCTCGATCTCTTATTCCTTTAGGTTTATTCTTTCCCATAGAATCAATCATACTTTGAGGAAACTAAGAGGAACAGAGTCACATACCTTAGTGCGGTTCGATTTTTAGAAGAGTTTAAGCACGTTTTTCAATCGATTAGCCCTCCATTGTAGTTTATTGACATACCTTAATTTTTGTTTTTACTTGAAGCATTGTTTGAGTTCGTGACATTCAGTGGTAAAGTAAGGGAATGTTCGGTTAAGAAGAGGTTCTGGATACCTTCCAGTTTCGGATGATAGACACACATGAGATGTTCTTGAAATATCAATAATATGATTTCATTAGAAAGAGAAAAATCCATTATATCCTCAAAAGTTATGGACGAGGGATCTTCAAAAAGCTTGTCAAGATTGATTCAAGTATTGCTAATATCATCATGATTATCTACTTCAGCCAATAGTGCTATGCTTGAACTATCCTCTTCTTCTGAATCATAGTGATCAATATTTTTATCAAGAGTTGCGGCAAGACTCTTGTTGCCAGTGTATTTTCTTCTATTTGGACACTCATTAGCAAAGTGACTGAAACCTCTACACTGGAAGCATTGAGGCATATCCTCATCATCACTATCATCATTCACCTTTTAGAGGAATACGAGTACGTGGTTTGGATGATGATGACGGGCGTTCTCTTGAGAAGATCTATAAACTGTCTTGCAATGAGAAAAACCAAATTTTCATGAACTTCATCTAATAATTCGTTAAAAAGATCTTTCTCAGAATTGCCAACACTTTCGGTTTTATCAAGTAATTCAGTGTTCTTAAGTGCTTTAAAGGAAATATTTTTATCATCTTTTGTTTAATGCTCATGATTAAAGATCTTTAACTTTCCAACAAGGGTGCTTCTGGAGAGTGTAGTGAGATTGTTTCCTTCAGTGATGGCATGTTTATTAGACTCATATCGAGCTGGTAAAGATATTAGAATTTTCATCACAATATCCCTTTCAGGAATGGTCTTTCCTAGTGCATAACAAGCATTCACTGTTTCCGATAAATTGTGATTAAATTCTCCAAACGAATCCTCATCCGCCAAATAAAGGTTTTCCTAGTCAGAAGTTAGGTTTTGAAACCTTGCTTATTTCGCTGTTGAATTCCCTTCAAATATGGTTCTAAGATATCCCAAGAATCCTTTGATCAAGTGCACATAGACACATGATGTTGAAGATTTTGGCTTGTGGTATGGATAATAGCATTCATTCCATTAGAATTGTGTTTAACATCACTGATTTTGGCTTCATTATATGTAGCTATATCTTTTGGAACAACAACTGTCCCTTCTCTAACCATTAGAGTATTGTATCCTCTTACAACAATAACCTATGTCTTCAAATTAGAAACTTGTAAGAAAGATCGCATAGCAATTTTCCACCATGAGTAATTTATGCCATCAAAGGCTGGTGGTATGTTAATCGAGATTGGATTCTTGTTTATAATTCAAATCGCCACAAACACAGATTTGTTAGGTATAAAGGTGTTTTCCTTTTCTGATACCAATTGAAAAGGATAGGGTACCAAGTATACCAATAAATTTTACGTTCGGAAACCTTTATGGATAAAACCTAACACAATTGCAAGTAGACCAATTTAATGATCCTTGACAATATATATGTAGAGTTTATATCTCTATCTCATCTCAATCAGTGTGTGCCTGAACTAAGGAGTCTTAAAACCTGATTGTTAAGAAGAGTACTTGGATGATCTCAAAAATCAATCCTAGATCAATTTAGTCGTATCCAAATGATCAAACCGGAATTCTTCCAAGTAATAAACTTGTTATTTATCCTTCAAGATACGAATTCTACAAGAAACAAGTCTTGTAATCAATCATAATTATATGGACATATCTACTAAGATCGCGTACTAATTGTGTAAATATTATTATAAAGATAAACAATATAATATGGAAATAGAAAAACGCAAGACACTAGAAGTTTTGTTAACGAGGAAACCACAACAACAGAAAAACCCCAAGACCTCGTCCAGATTTGAAACCAAAATACATTAAGACATTATAGACACTAGTATACTAACAGACTTCGTATTGGAATGTAGTTGAGACCGAATCCACCCTCCAAGCAATTCAGTTATAGTCGCGCTCCTTACGTATCTTGAACCTCGCAAGGCTCTACGCAATTTATTCCCTTAACTGAGTCCTTTACATACTAAGAGTTGCTTCAACCTAAGTGAAGACTTTTGATACCAATCTGCCTCTAATAGATAAGCCTATTTGATTTCCATATAGATCAAATATCAAGGCTTGGAAATCTGTTTGCAATAGACAATGCTAGCAAACCTCACAAATCCGGAACACTTACACTCACTTATATGATAATCCTGGATTCTTTACAACCTCTAACGAATAATAAATTTATCAATTAAGAGTACTTTTCAGATATATATCTTGAGGAATCACAAAGTTTGAGAGGAAGAGAACTTGGTGATTACCATCTATCTTTCCTGAAAGAGATTACAAAAACCTCGATAACAAGATTAGAATACACGAGTTATAAAGTAAAAGATAGTCGAACCTGGCTTCACGAATCCCCAAAGTGAAGTATTTTATTCGTAAACCTAATAAGATTTCACAAATGAAACCTAGGGATTGAATTTCCCAGTTGAAAGAGCACCTCTATTTATTGTTTTTCAAGACTGAGGGTTCCTTATAATTCAAGATAAAGTAACTTGAGAATCAAGCAAACACTTTCTCTGTTTAGATGAAACTCTAGTTAGGGTTTCAAGTAAGCTACATAGAATAATATATATAGTGGTCCGGTTGCGGAACCATGTACAATGACTGCTCTTTTTGGAAAATATGCCTTAAGAACTATAAGCAATTTGATGTTCATTTAAGCACTTAAGAATTTAATCATGATACACATGCACAAGTGTTTTAGTGATCAATGATGTCTTAGAGGTGTTTAACAGAGTCATAGCAAAGCTAAACATATTTAAATAAGTCTTTCAGCATTTGCTAAATTCTACTGGGACCGTTGGTGAAATGGTTCGTGAACCGTAAGGCAATTTCACGAGTGAGGGTAATACGGTTTGTGAAACGGGTTCACCAACCCTACTCGGCTCGAGAAATCAGATGGACTTCGTTCATGAACCGAGTTAACCAAATGTTAGCCTTTCACACCATCATGAAAAATTAAGATCACCACGGTTCGTGAACTATCCCATTCTGAACTTAAGGATTGCGAGCTGGTTCACCAACCTTCCATTTATTTGTGAAACTCAAATATCTATGGTTTGCGAAGTGGTTCACCAACCTACCTTGAGCCGAAATATCAGAAGTTCTGAATTTCCCTCTTTTGATGTTTGAAACATTCCCAAATGATAAAATCAATACCTGTGCAATTTTCAAATGATCCATAAATTAATTCTTGAACAATAAATTATTTTGAACTAATATTATTAAGGACCTTTGAATATCCAATGGCTTGAATCATATTTCGAGATGTTTACCAAGACAAGCTTGACTCAATTTTTTTTTTTTTTTACAATAAATCTATTAGAAGTCATACAATATAGTCTCAAATAGATAGAAAGGTAGGATAGTGAATAAATAAATGGTTCAGTCTTCACATACCTTGTTGATGAAGTTCTCCAAATGTCTGCGTCGATCTTCCGTCTTCGAGGGTGATGTCTGATAGTCTTTTTTTTATCATCAAACCACAAGTGTTTCATTCCACAAGAAACGTTTACATGATGGTTTTAAAGAGAAACAAGTATAGCATAACATGAAACAAATACAAAAAAATATACAAAACGTAAATAAATCGCGAAGAGAAAGAGCGATCTACCACGATAGCACCCAAATCTGGTACTATGAGATTGGAGAAAGAATGGTACACAAAACTATAATTCGACCATTTTGATAGATTTTTTTCTTCTTGGAAAAGAGATGCTCCTATGACAGAGGAGTCATATGCCCAAAATTCTTCATGTGCAACTAACCCGAACCCAAGATCTATTTTTATGATGAAGAATAAATTGATCTTTGCCCTTGCTGAATCGTCGATGTACTTTTATCAAGAAAACCAAACACGAACAAATCGTTAGGAAAAAACACTATATAAGTGTAGATAGAATCACCCAAATAGCGAAGATAAAAATCGCTCTAATAGCGAAGAAATTATTGAAGACATGGAATTCAAGACCATGATAAATAGACAAAGAATTCTTGTCAATAGATAGTTCATTTTAAAGATTACCAAAATTCCTTTGGGTAATTTTCGTCTTCCTAGGCCAATTGATGAAAGACCATCATATGAAACTATTTCGATTGGTCTTTGTGGTAAGAGTGTTACTTGGAATGAAGGGAAACTTCCTACAAATAATCTTAGTCTTTCCTTGATGTCCTCTGGGAAACTTGGAATATCTAATCTTTGTCCCTCCACGATTTAAAATTCTCATTGGAGTCGTGAGTTTGCGGAATTGGTCTATTTTTATTTCCTTAAGATGGGAACTCAAAGTCTTGACATTTGTGGGTTTATCATTTATCAAATGTTATCAATGACATCTCTCAATAAGAAGTTAGGCTATCCATGCTTGATTGAGAAAATTTGTCACACCTTTTCCATTGCTCTGATTGGCAACTCCATTGGAACTCCCAAGCTCATTCTTCCATGTACTTTCAAACGTATGAAGCAGAATGCTTGCAAGTGAAAAAGATGTGACACACTTGATGGAACATGTGATTCCACCTCCATGAATCTTCTTCATCAAATTCTCAAAGGTTTCGATAAGATTTGTGCCAAGGTAAAGTGCATTCAAGAACAATTACTTGTGATTGCTACCAATTTTCCGGAAATCAAAGATGACATGGATAGGATTCAAGCCACTCTTATAGTCTCCGATGATGAAAATGATGACTAGTCTTTGGTGATTTACCAATTGGTTTTGAGTTGTTTTGATTTATTTTTCTAGGAAACTCCGTATGAGAATTTATTTCTTGTATTTTTAGAAGAATAACTAGGGTTTGGAATAACCATTATTGTGAGTACTCCAACGTTTTAATCTTCATGTTTTTATATTTATTTATTAAATTCTAAGTTTTTTGGAAGATGATTTTTGCAATTTTAATCTTTATGATTTTATATATTGCAAATTGTTATGGGATATGTTGTTTACGTCTGTGAACCTGTGATTGTCCCATACTTGTTAAAAAGTTATCTCTATTATGTCGGTATGAAAGTATTGATAAAATATAGAATGAACTTTTGACTTACAAAAGTTAAAGCCTTTTATGTCATTATTTGATGGAAGAAAGGATAAAACTTTTGTTTACAAGGATTATGTCTATTGTATGTCATTATGAAAATAGTGATGGGAAATAGAATGAATCCTTGTGTATTCCGCAGTATTGGTCAATCTCTGATCCTTTTTTTTTTGCATATACTGTATTGCTCCGTAAGTTCTCTTATGACGAGCATGGAAAATTGAATTGATCACTTTTTGTGGTTAATTTAGTTGTGTATTCCAATTGAACTAACATGGGTTCTCTTGTGGTTATTTCAATTGAATTTTTTGGATACAAATTCATGTTTTTCATGTGATTTGGCTATATCCAAAGAAATCCTTCTTTTCTTGTAAAAGCAAGGTCGTCTTTGTTGTTCTTTCGGGAATGACATATTATGGAGGAGAGTTCTTTTTGAACTTGTCATTAATTGCCAAATCTTTATGGGGAGTGTGGCTGTGGAATATTATAGGGGTTATCTTGTATCTTTATTAACTCCTTGATGAATGCATTTAGTTTCGGCTTTATGATGACATCTAAATAAGTTGGTATGGTATTATCTTTTGGTCATGAAGTATCTCTATGAAAATTTCATGAGGATCCCACTAATTTTCTTACCTTTTCCAATTTATATTGACAAAAAAGGGAGAATTAACGTGTAGTTTCATACTACAAATACATATGGTTTACGGATCATTATGTAAGGGGGAGTGGTTTTCATGTTGAGATAAAGTATTGACTAAGGGGGAGTGATACATATCACCATAGCATTGTTGTCAAAGTTTTGATACATTTGAACTTTGATGTTGTGTAATAATACTATGACACTATATGTATAACAATGATCGAGAGCATTTGTTTTCTCATTGTTATTGCTACGGATCTTCAACAACTATGATGCCGAGTTGAACAAGTTTAGAATCATGGAGTACTTGAAAATGATGAAGTTTTCGAGTCGTGTTGAAGGTGCCAAGGAGATCAAGCATTTGGATGAGAAGCTATAATATTTATTTATTTTGTAATCCATATGTATTGATAGTTTTTCACTAAAATTGACAAAGGGGGAGATTTTTAGAGCACTGCTCGGTCGAACTCGCATGCGTTGCTATCTCAAGCATGTTTGTGAATGTTAGTGATCAAAACTATAAGTCTTGATTTCTAGCCTATTTATAGATGTCTTAGACTAGGACATAGATTGTGTAGTTGAGCTTAGTTTTCACGACAATTCATCGTTTGAAGACGAAGAACTACTAAGGGGAGCTTTTGGAACTTCATCGACAAAAGGTATATGGAGACTTGAACTTATTGATAGGTGTCTAAAACACCTATTTTTATATCTAGTATTTATGTGTGAGTTTTCTTGTAAATTATGTATCTTATATTTAAATTTGAGTTATTAGGTGGAATGGAGTCATTTGGAGTAAAAGAAGGAGAAATCATTCATTTGGAGCAAAAAGGTCAATTCACTGGCGGGCGAAACTTGTATCCAGCTAAGGTTATGTTGCACAAGGAGGTGAAGAAAATTATCATGACTGACAGTTGAGTTGATTAGAGACTTAGGTTGTCGGTTATTCGGAACCGACAAGCCATATATATACTTGGTGGTCCTTATCAATTTGCGGGTGTCAATATGAATTTCAACCATTACAACCCTGAAATCGTTTTTCTCCTCTTCATTACATCATACCTGGAATTCAGAAAAGAGAGTAAAAGAGGCGATGCTGCAGTTACAGATCGAGAAGGAACTGTTGATTGTTGAATGGAAATTTCAGCCAAGAACATCTTGCTGCTGATTGATTGATGATGGTTGTAAGGTTATGACAGAACAGATCGAGGGTTTACTGTGGTGGAAGAATTGAATTCTGAAATCTGGTGAATTTTTAGTCAAGAAGGAAATACAGTTGGGTCTGTTTATGGAGTTGAAATTGGTTCAATAAGGTGATGTATCTGTGCTGAATTGGAGAAACTGAAATGGGTTTCTGCTGCTGTAGTAGTTGAACACAGTTGTGGCAGCAAGGATCAATTGAAGAAACAATCAGGTGAGGAAGGTTGGGTTTGCTGTTGCTGCCATGGGTTGTATTGCAGGTGGAGATTCAAGATGGTGATTATGTGGACTCAATTGACAGTATTTGGTAGTTGAATCGGTGATTGTGATGTTTTTCATGGGTTCTACTGGTGGAACTGGTAATGGAATTGAATGGTTCTTGAGATGTGCAGGATTGGATGGAGCTACTGAGTTTGTGCAGTTCAAGTTGTGTTGGTGGTTATTTCAATAGCTACAGATGCATGGCAAGGAAGAATTTGAATCTGATTACAATTACAGAGGTGGAATTGCTGCCAGGGATGTGTAATTAAGATGAATGGTGCAGCAACTGGTTCAATGAGGTGTTGCAGGGTTGATTCAGGTGCAAGTGAAACCGCAGTTGGAAATGGAATGGTTTGGTTGCATCTGCAGTTCAGTGAGGTGCTCATGGGAGTGAAGAGAAGGAATGAATGTAAAGCTGCAGGTTATGGATATGATGGTATGGGTCACACTGGCTAGTACATGGAAGATGAGAGTCTGGTGCTGCTAATGAAGCTGGATTTGGTGCTGTTGGTTCGAGAGACTGGAGTTTTAGACTTACAGCTTTATGCAACTGGTAGTACTAGAGTTGATATTACATGAAGTTGCACTGAGGTTATAACTTGAGGTTGTGGCCTGAGAGAAAGATTACAGGGAAGTAACAAGGAGCTAATGTTGCTGCTGTTGTTTGGTGATTTGAGCTGGAAGTGCAGGTTAAGGGGCAGCGACTTTGGCTGCTTTCTGTAGCTGATAATTCATTGCAGATAGCGGTGGTTAGAATGGTTGTGCGGCTATGGATAGTCCTAGGAAGAAATGGTGCTAATAGTTGATGCCAAGGAGATATGACTTGAGTTGGTCGTGCTGATGATGTGTGCAGCTGTAGAGGATACAAGCAGGAAAGCTGAACTGAAGATGAATTTGCACGCAGTCTGGTGGTGTTGCAGGTGAACTAAAGAATTGAGCTGCAGTAAATGAGATGGTTGTGCAACAGGTACTATGGTGTTGCTGTTGCTGTTTCTGTTGCAGATAACAAGAAGAAATTGCAGGTGATAGGTGCTACGGGATGAATGAAATTGTTACAAAAATGGAGATGAGTTGGTGCCTGCTACCATTGTTTGTATGCATGAAATTAAGCTTAGGCCTGAATGAATGAATGTGTGGTGATTGTATGGGATTCAGATGAATATGACTATGCAGGGAAAGAGAATAAGTATAAAAGGCCTGAATTTGGCTTGGATCGGTCATAAACAGAGGAAACTCTGTCGGAATCGGAGTGCGGAGAGTTGACTCACCGATACGTGACTGACTCTGATGGGCTTGGACTGTCTAACTGGGCTTGACTCATGGGCTGTTTCAGCTAATGGTTTTTGGCAGATGAGTGCAACCAAATTTAGAGAACTTGGCAGGAGAAAGATAAATAAAGGGAGGAGTCTCTCTAAACCTAGATATCTCCATGAGTGAGAATCTCCTATCTTATCTCTTCTTTTACTTTTTGCCTAGGGTTTAGAAACATGAGTTTTCTCTTTATTCTTGTGATGAACTCCTATGCCATGAGTAGTTAATTTATTTTGGTTAAGGAATAAGTTGGATTTCCAAACATGGGTTGTGTTCAATAAACTAGTTTTGTCTTCATATTTATCGTTTATGATTCACCATTTATATTGTTACATGATTTGAATGCTTGTTTGATCGAGTCGCGAATCGGTTGAGTTTGTTTTCATTTTTATTGCTAGATTAGGATTTGTTATACGCAAAAGTGATAAATTCCTGATTACAAGTAACATAATTGTGAATATTGCTTTTAGTGATACATCCTGGTAGTCACAAGTGGATCATAACCTTTGTTAAATCGGATTAGTGCTTTTACACGTTCGGTTGCTTTGATTGGCCTGAATTCATAGAACTTAATGCATCCAGGGAATTAAACTTGATTAGTCACGTTAGGTTGTTCTCTAAGATAGAATTCATATTCGCATCTTTTAATGTGTTTATTGATGACAAGAGGAGATTTGCGGGATATACTTGCGATCAAGGTATCTTAGGGCCTTTGATAAAAGAGAGATTAAATATCAATTCTAGTTATTGTTAAAAAGCATGTTTGTGAATGAAAACGGTATCCTTAACCAATATATTTACATCTTAATTTGTGTGCTTTATTTGCTTTTATTTTAGTTTACTTTTTAAAATCAGAAAACCCCCCAATTGTTATTATAGGAAACCGAAACAACTTGACAACCTTAGTCCTCTCTGTGGGAACGATCCTTTCTTTCCCTTGCTATATTATATATTTTGAGTAGTGAGAAAGTAATTTATTTTTGACGCCTACGACAACGATCAAATTTTGGCGCCGCTCCCGGGGAGGCAGCGGTTGTCACTTGTTTTTGGTTTCTTATTTTTTGTTTTTAGTTTTGTTTTTATTTTCATTTTTCTTATTTTCTGGTTTTTGACATAGTTTTGAGAACTCTTGTTTCAGGTACCATTTTCTATGGACGGAGCATATTGGAACAATGAGTACGGTTATCAACCTCGACAAAATTATGACAACTATCACCCTTGCGGAGAATACAATCAAAACCAATCATTTAGTTATAGTCAATATTCTACGTACCCTTTGAGTTATTCTCATACATATCAACCTTCTTATGGTAGGTATGTAAGTGAGCAACCACAAGGAGGGGAGACTATTTGTACTCCTATTCATATTTCTTCGAGTTTGGTGGATGATATGCAACAATTTATGGTCAGCATGGAGTCAGTTTGTAGACAACCAAGCATGGAGCCAGTTTCGTCGACCGAATATGCTAATAGTATGTTTGGCCCAATTTCTGATCGTAGTTATGATCATTCACCCACTCAAAGGGAAGATAATTGGCCTAGTTATACTGGAGTAAGTGATTCTACTTTTTCCTTGTCGAACGAGCTTTACCAACAAATGGAACGCTATTTTCAAAATTTGGATGGATCACTCCAAGAGCTTCAAAAAGGTATTTCCATTTTAAGACAAGGCATTGAAGAATACAAAGAGGACATGCAAAATTATGGGAAAGACCAATCTTTGGGAAGTGGTAGCCAATCTTATGTAAACTATGATAGTGACGATGACTATGAAAGTACAACGCTTGAACCAATTTATGGTGACATCCCCGAGGAGTGTATAATGGAGTATTTTTGCGATCAAGGTGAAGATGAAAAGGAATATGATGACACTAGTGCAGCTTACTCAAGCATTGATCTTAATAATGATCAAGAACCTATTCAAAAGGTAGAGCTTGAGGATGATGCAATGCGTGTTCTTAAAAAGTTCCTTATGGAGAGACTTGAATCCGCAGTAGCATATGTGCCTTACAATAAAGAAGAGTGTGTTGAGAATGAAACTGATATGACCAATATTGTGGAAGACCCATTTGAGCTTGCAAATGATTGTAATGATGATGTTTATGTTGAGACTTTGGTTAAGGCAGAAACGGACGAATAATGGTTGCAAGGTTTGATAGAGGACCATGATATAAAAGAGGTGAATAACTCACTTGAGTTTTTCAAGGATGAAGAGGATTCCGTAATACAAGAGATTGTGCAAGGTTTGTCTAACCCTTTGCATATTGTTTCTTCTCCTTTATCTCTTATTGGTTTGAATGTATGTGCTTCGAAAACATTGTTGAATGACTTTGTTTCTCGATATCCGCCATTGGAAACATTTGATTCTCATGTTATGCAGGTTTGTGAACAAGAAACCATGAAAGTTCTCGAATTCTATATTTTATATCCACTTCCAAGTGTGGAAAAGAATAAGTATGGGGGAAACTTTTATCGGTTAAAAGCTTCGTTTATTTTTTATATTACTAATATGTGTGCAAAGCTAGTGTTTGCAAAACAGGTTCAATGGAAGGATCCTCAACTTTTCAGGTTATTGGTGTTTGGGGAATCAGTCTTGCAAGTCGGGCTGACGACTTTAAACCAAGCGCTAAATGGGAGGCAACCCACTAGTTTTGTGTATCTATCTCTATCTTTTTATTTCTCAAGTCTTTTATCTTTGTTTTCTTATTTTGGATATTTGCATATCAAAACTCCAACTTTTAAAAATTTTTGAACAATTTAGAATAAACACTAGCCTTTCTAAGTAGATGGAATTTTTTCTTGACGATGAGGTATATATATTGGCTGAGTTGGGATTAGATGCCAATTAAATAGCTTGTTTAGTGTTTATCCTCTATTTTTTAGAAATAGCTATGAGTTGGAATATCAGTTTTTTATCATGCATTTTATTTTGTTATTGTGTATATATATCATGTTATGAATTTCCCATCTTAAATTTTACTTTCGATGACTTAATTTACATTGAGGACAATGTAAATTTTAAGTGTGGAGGAGTGTTTTCGCATATAGAGTTTTTAGCCTTGTTAGTTTTTCCCTTTTATGATTAAATAAAAAAAATGCTTTATACACTCCGAAACGTAGAAATATGTGCCTTTAGGATGACACTATTAATCTAAATGGATGGAACCATATTGGCTGCTGGAGTTGAGGAACCCATTAACTACAAGGGACAGAATTATTCAAGTGTTAGAAATAATATGAAAGTTGTTACCATAGCTCGGAATATCACCATATCACTTTCTGTTTTTACTTTTGCAACCTTTATGTTATATCTATGTGATTTGGTGGGTCACTAACATCAACTTGTTATTGCTGTTAGGATGAAATAGTGTGATTGAGTTACTACAAAAAGAGAAAAAAAAGAAAAAAAAAAAGAGACTGACCAATTGACCAAACGGAATAAATTTGACACTTGGATAAAGCAATATGTGTGTGTTCTCCCTGTCTCCGTCGCCTAAACAAGCGTGGAATGCAGGATCCACGGGAATTACCATGCAATCTGCCGACAAGAAGCATGCGCTTGGATCCAAAAGATCCAATCATGTTGTCGATTAAAAAAAAATTGGAAAAAAAAAAGAAAAAGAAAAAGAAATTATTATTGTGTTGAATAAAATCGATCACTGGTTCCCTTGTATATGCCAGTGAATTGATCTAGAATTAAGTTTGTCGACCGCTGGTTCCTTTGTATATGCTAGCTGTGTTGATATTAGAATTCAGACCAGTAGCTCAATCCATTAGGATGCATAGGTTCATCTTGGCAGTGACCTTCAGACAGATATGGGAACATCGATCACTTTAGTAAACATCACAAACATCTATATCTATTTCCATCTTCTTTATCTATTCATTTTTGATTGTGGTTTGTTAGTTTCCGAGATTGTGGCTTGTTCGACTTTCTTAGAGCTTAATTTATATATATTAATTTGGATTCATAACAAGGTACCTCCTTTTGAAATCATTTTGGATTCATTCGTGGATTTGTCACAAGTAGCTGGAGTTGGAAATATAGGTTTTGTAGGTAGACCTCTTGTAAACCTTCACGAGATTATAACTCGTCCACTAGGGACACCTAGGGGTTCAAAGGCCTGTTATTCATGCTAAGAGTAAACGTATCCTCGACGACATGGATTTGTTTGTATGTTTTATAATTATTTTTTTTTTATTTGCTCGAGGACTAACAAAGTCTAAGTGTGGGGGAATTTGATAGGTGTCTAAAACACCTACTTTTATATCTAGTATTTATGCTTTCTTTGCGAGTTTTCTTGTAAATTATGTATTTTATATTTTAATTTGAGTTATTAAGTGGAATGGAGTCGTTTGGAGCAAAAGAAGGAGAAATCATTCATTTGGAGCAAAAAGGAGCAAAAAGGTCAATTCACTAGCGGGCGAAACTTGGATCCAGCTAAGGTTATATTGCACAAGCCATATATATATACTTGGTGGTCCTTATCAATTTGCGGGTGACAATATGAATTTCAACCATTACAACCCTGAATCGTCGTTCTCCTCTTCATTACATCATACCTGGAATCAGAAAAGAGAGTAAAAGAGGCGATTTTGCAGTCACAGATCGAGAAGGAACTATTGATTGTTGAACGGAAATTTCAGCCAAGAACATCTTGCTGCTGATTGATTGATGATGGCTATAAAGTTATGACAGAACAGATCGAGGGTTTACTGTGGTGGAAGAATTGAATTCTGAAATGTGGTGAATTTGTTTTGGTTAATGTCTGAGTTTGCTGAGAAGAATCCAGGGTTGAATTCATCCGGAGCTAGGAAATGATCGAAATGAGGTTGATTGAATCTGAAACATGGAAGATTGAGAAGATGATGCTGCCATGGATCGATGAAGATTAGGGTTTGGTTGAATCAAATTACAGATGGAGATTGATGCTTGGAGCTGTACATGATGGCAGTGATGAATTAATGAAATTGACAAACTAGGGTTCGATTTGAGATGGGTTCTGGAGTCGCAAGATGCTGTTGTTGGTGTAGATTCAGATGAGAAAAGAATGAGAAGAAGATTCGAGGATGTGTTTCAAGGGTTAGGTCATGGATTCAAGATTGGGTTAGAATGGTTGTTGTTTTTGAGAAGAAGAGAGAATTCAGTGAATGCTTGGTTTCTCGACTTGAGAAAACCAAAGGAGAAACGATTTATTTATATAAGAAACCACTCTTGGGTTACAAGTAATTACAAAACAAAGCTAACAGAAAAAGGAAAGATTGAATACAACATGGAAAGGGCACGATGAATAGCTTAACTTTCCTTTTCTCTAACACTCCCCCTCGATCTAAGCGAGTGGTCGGAGACAGTAAGCTTAGAGCGAAGAGAAGTGAAACGTTGTTTCGGTGTTCTCTTAGTAAATACATCAGCAATTTGGTCTTGAGAAGAGACAAATCTGACATCCAACTGGCCACATTGAACTCGTTCTCGTAAAAAGTGGTAATCAATCTCTATATGTTTTGTACGACCATGAAAACGGGGTTCATAGTTAGATAAGTAGCACCAAGATTATCACACCATAAAACTGGTGGAGTGCAAACTTGAACCTGGAGTTCTTTCAGCAAGGATTCAATCCACATAAGTTCAGCAGTAGCAATCGCAAGACTTCTATATTCGACTTCGGTACTTGATTTCGAAAATGTTTTGTGCTTCCGAGCACTCCAAGAAATGATATTTGATCCCAAGAAAACACAATAGCCACTCGTAGAACGTCTATCAGTTTGATCACCAGCCCAGTCGGCATCGGTATATGCTTGAAAGTTTAGCTTCAATGTCGGAGAACCACGAAGAGTAATACCATAACAGGAAGTACCTTGTAGATAACGCAAAATTTGCTTGACCAGAAGTAAATGCTTGTCCGTTGGGTTTTGCATAAATTGGCAAACCTTGTTGACAGCAGCTCTAGGCGTGTGATCAACAAATATTGTAAACCGCCGACGAGACTTCTATAAACAATAGGGTTCGATAAAGGAGTTACACCCAATGGGTTCAATTCAGTAGAAGTTGTAAAAGGGGTACTCACAGGCTTTGCACCATGCATATTATAACGTTCTAACAAGTCTTCAATGTAGCGTCGCTGGGAGAGAAACAAGCCAGCAGGAGTTCGTGTGACTTCAACACCAAGGAAGAATGATAATTCACCAAGATCTTTTAGAGCAAATTCTTTATGGAGAGTGGCAATCAAATTTTTCAAGCATCCTAAGTTGGAGCCTGTTAAAATAATATCGTACATAGACAAGCAAGTAAATAACACCATCATATGTACGACGCATAAATAGGGAGGAATCAACCCGAGAAATAACAAATTCAAGTTTTTGAAGAAAAACCTTCAAACGAGTATACCAAGCCCTGGGTGCTTGTTTTAGTACTTATAAGGATTTATTTAAGCGATAAACATGATCTGGAAATTGAGGATCAGTGTAGCCAGTGGGCTGTTTCATATAGACTTCTTCCGTAAGAAAACCATTGAGGAAAGCATTTCGAATATTCAGTTGACGAATTGGCCAAGAATATAAGAGTGCTAAAGTTAGAACAACCCGAATTTTTCACGGCTTAACAACCGGACTAAAGGTTTCTCCGTAGTCAATACCTTCTTGATGATTAAAACCTTTAGCCACAAGACGTGCTTTACGCCGCTCAACAGTTCCATCCGCACGTCGTTTTATACGGAACACCCACTTGCAACCTACCAAATTCATATTATGAGTCCTCAGAACGTAAGACCAAGTGCCATTCTTAGGAAGAGCATAATGCTCTTCATCCATAGGTTTGCGCCAATTAGGATCGTTCTTTTCCTGTGAGTAACAAGTAGGCTCAAACAAAGAATCAGTATTTTTTGTATGTTTAGATGCTAACAACACCTTAATACCATCCTTTCCCCTAGTGACCATATCATGATCATTATGAACTACTGGGTTAGGAAAGTTGACATTTACAGGGTGAGGATTAAGAACAATTAGTAGATCAGTTTTAGGTGTTGTAGGAACAGCAGGGAGAAGTGCACGAAGAGGATCAATTGGAGGTAACTCAAAAGGAATTGGAGCGGTATCCAATATATGGGATTGAGTAGATTCTGACATGGAGGAGGAAGTAGGTGACGATGTTGCAATTGGTGTATTAGAAAGTGGACTTGAAGTAGGTGATGACATTGTGGGTAGTTTATTGGAAAGTGAACTTGAGGTGGATGATGACGTTGTGGGTATTGATCCTGTAGAAAGTGGACTTGAAGCTGGGGTTACTGGGATTGAGTAAGAGGTGGACTCATGGTTTCTCAGAGAAGGAAAAGTGGTCGAGGAGGCAGCGGAATTATGAGATGGAGATGAAATAGGCAGTGAAGATATAAAAGAGGGATAAGAAATTACCTGTGAAAGCGTCGGCGGAGGGGGTAGTACGGGGGGTGCAGCTGCAAAAGGAAATGTAGATTTGTCGAAAACAATGTGACGTGACCAGTAAACACGGCCTGACGGTATATGAAAACATTTATAACTCTTGCGATTTGCACAATATCCTAGAAAGACACATGGAGAAGACCGAGATTCTAGTTTATTATTCCGATAATCCCGAAGATGAGGAAAACAAAGACATCCAAAATTTTGAAGAGACAAATAATCAAGAATTTTTTTGAATAATATCTCATATGGAGAATGAGAACCAGTAGGGACGGAAGGAACTCGATTCATAAGAAAGGTTGCGGTAAAAAACGCATCATACCAAAAACTAGAAGGAATGGAAGCCATTGAGAGAAGAGTAAGACATGTTTCAACAATGTGACGGTGTCGTCGTTCCACAAGGACGTTTGTGCAGATATGTGGGGGCAGGTAAAACGATGATGTGTGCCATTGAGTTCAAGGATTTTGGTGAATTTACGATATTCAGTGCCATTATCTGATTGAATTTTTTTAATTTTTCGGCTAAAAAGGTTCTGAACATGTTTATAGAATATTTCAAAAATAGACATAGCATCTGATTTAACATGCATAGGATATATCCAAGTAAATCGACTATACACGTCAACAAAAATTATATAATACCGAAAACCTTTATTAGATAAAATAGGAGCCGGACCCCAAACATCTGAAACAATCAAATCTAAGGGACTGTCATAGACAGTAGTACTGGAATGAAATTGAAGTTTATGACTCTTATTTGCTAAACACGACTGACACATAGAAAAACTAGAAGTAGAAACAGGTAGATGATACAATTGCTTTGACTGTTTTAAGCATAGGATGCCCTAAACGGTGGTGCCAGTTTTGAAGAGATGTGCGTTCTCCTACATATGCACGGATAGATGAGGCAGGAGAAAGGGTATAAATACCATCCTTAAGTGTTCCCAAAAGTACTACCTTCCCTATGCGACGTTCCTTCACAAGACAACCATTATCATGAAATTCAAATAGCACATTATTATCACGAAAGAATTGAGAGACGGAAAGAAGATTATTAGAAATATGTAGGACATGAAGGACATTAGAAAGAAGGAACTTATGGGTTGGAGTTGGCAAGATAGAATTACCAATATGAGATATTGTCATGTTAGATCCAGCAGTGGTGCGGACTTGATCAGGTCCCGTGTACTCATAATGACTCTGCAAATTATTAAGATTATTCGTCATATGGTTGTTCGCCCCACTATCAGCAAGCCAATCATAGGTGTAGTTTGGTTGGTGATGATATGTAGCATAGGCAGTAGGAGGAGATGAGTTAGTGCTTGACGAAAACTTAACACCACTGTTATTGTTGTTATTACCCTTAACTGGTTTACGCTGATCACGGGAAGGTAGGCTACCGTATCAAATCTTTTACGGCAATCCCTAGACTGGTGAAACGGCTTCTCACATATTTGACAGATGATAGCTGGTTTCCCGTCCCTTGTGAGAGGAACATCACGACCACGACTTGTAGAGACAGCATTAGCTTGAAGCCACGCGAAGATCATAAGATAATAACATAGCCTCAAACTCATCCGAGTTGATGACACCCATAGTAGTAATTAAAGAGCTAACAATCGAATCATATGCAGAATCAAGACCCTTAATGACGTAATGACGAAATTCCCTGTTAGAAACTTATATTCCGCTGGCAGTCAGCGAATCGACAATATTTTTAACCGACTGTATATAATCAGACATAGTTGAGTTTCCCTTCTTAATTAAAGAATGAGACTCTTTCAGATGTATAAGATGTGCATCAGTCCTATATGCAAAAAGACCATCTAGTTTCGTCCAGATAGAAATGAGATGTTTCACAAGATTTGACTTTGGAAAGAACTGGGGAAGTAAGAGAAGACATGATCCACCCAAATAAGAGTTTATCTGTGCGTCGCTAAGATGAAAATAATGGATTAGGGGCTTCATTAACAAGAGCCGGTGGACACTGGTAGGTACCATCAATAAATTTTTCCAAATCATAACTCTGCAAATAAGGCGTAAATTGATCCTTCCATAACAAAAAATTGTGACCAGCAAGTTTCTCCGTTACAGCACCATGTAACCGCTCAAACGGTACCTGGAAAGAAGATAAAGAAGCCATGATGCTAGGAGAACCAATAGTAGATGATGTAGAAGAAGTCAATGATGAGGTTGACGAAGAAAAGGTGGATTCGGTTGGCATAATGACAAAGTAAAAGATGAATTGAAAAAAAATATATATAAAGATAAATCTGGAAACCCTAATCAGGTCCTAATGAGGTCGACCAAGATGATACCAAGAGAGAATTCAGTGAATGCTTGGTTTCTCGACTTGAGAAAACCAAAGGAGAAACGATTTATTTATATAAGAAACCACTCTTGGGTTACAATTAATTACAAAACAAAAGCTAACAAAAAAAGGAAAGATTGAATACAACAGGGAAAGGGCACCATGAATAGCTTAACTTTCCTTTTCTCTAACAGAAGATGAGCTGATGAAGTTAGGGTTTGAAATCAGAGAAGAAGAATTGAAGGGTTTTGATTTGAAGTCAAGAAGGAAATACAGTTGGGTCTATTTATGGAGTTAAAATTGGTTCAATAAGGTGATGTATGTGCTGAATTGTAGAAACTGAAATGGGTTTCTGCTGTTGTAGTAGTTGAACACAGTTGTGGCAGCAGGGATCAATTAAAGAAACAATCAGATGAGGAAGGTTGGGTTTGATGTTGCTGCCATGGGTTTTATTGCAGGTGGATAGTCAAGATAGTTATTCTGTGGACTCGATTGACAGTATTTGGTAGTTGAATCGGTGATTGTGATGTTGTTCATGGGTTCTGCTGCTGGAACTGGTAATGGAATTGAATGGTTCTTGAGATGTGCAGGATTAGATGGATCTACTGAGTTTGTGCGGTTCAAGTTGTGTTGGTGGTTATTGCAATAGATACAGATGCATGGCAAGGAAGAATTTGAATCTGATTACAATTGCAGAGGTGGAATTGCTGCCAAGGATGTGTAATTAAGCTGAATGGTGCAGCAACTGGTTCAATGAGGTGTTGCAGGGTTGATTCAGGTGCAAGTGAAACCGCAGTTGGAAATGGAATGGTTTGGTTGCATCTGCAGTTCAGTGAGGTGCTCATGGGAGTGAAGAGAAGGAATGAATGTAAAGCTGCAGGTTATGGATATGATGGTATGGGTCACACTGGCTAGTACATGGAAGATGAGAGTCTGGTGCTGCTAATGAATCTGGATTTGGTGCTGTTGGTTCGAGAGACTGGAGTTTTAGACTTACAGCTTTATGCAACTGGTAGTACTGGAGTTGATATTACATGAAGTTGCACTGAGGTGATAACTTGAGGTTGTGGCCTGAGAGAAATATTACAGGGAAGTAACAAGGAGCTAACGTTGTTGTTGTTGTTTGGTGATTTGAGCTGGAAGTGCAGGTTAAGAGGCAGCGACTTTGGCTACTTTCTGTAGATGATAATTCATTGCAGGTAGCGGTGGTTATAATGGTTGTGCGGCTATGGATAGTCCTAGGCAGAGATGGTGCTAATGGTTGATGCCAAGGAGATATGGCCTGAGTTGGTCATGATGATGATGTGTGCAGCTGTAGAGGATACAAGCAGGAAAGCTGAACTGAAGATGAATTTGCACGCAGTCTGGTGGTGTTGCAGGTGAACTAAAGAATTAAGCTGCAGTAGATGAGATGGCTGTGCAATGGGTACTATGGTGTTGCTGTTGTTGTTGTTGTTGCAGATAAAAAGAAGAAATTGCAGGTGATGGGTGCTACGGGATGAATGAAATTGTTACAAGAATGGAGCTGAGTTGGTGCCTGCTGCCATTGTTTGAATGCATGAAATTAAGCTTAGGCCTGAATGAATGAATGTGTGGTGATTGTATGGGATTCATATGAATATGACTATGCAGGGAAAGAGCAGAAGTATAAAAGGCCTGAATTTGGCTTGGATCGGTCATAAACAGAGGAAACTCTATCGGAATCGGAGTACGGAGAGTTGACTCACCAATCTGTGACTGACTCTGATGTACTTGGACTATCTAACTGGGATTGACTCATGGGCTGTTTCAGCTAATGATTTTTGGCAGATGACTGCGACCAAATTTAGAGAACTTGGCAGGAGAATAAATAAAGGGAGGAGTCTCTCTAAACCTAGATATCTCTATGAGGGAGAATCTCATATTTTATCTCTTCTTTTGCTTTTTTCCTAGGGTTTAGAAACATGAGTTTTCTCTTTATTCTTATAATGAACTCCTATGCCATGAGTAGTTAATTTATTTTGGTTAAGGAATAAGTTGGATTTCCAAACATGGGTTGTGTTCAATAAATTAGTTTTGTCTTCATATTTATCGTTTATGATTCACCATTTATATTGTTACATGATTTGAATGCTTGTTTGATCGAGTCGCGAATCGGTTGAGTTTGTTTTCATCTCTATTGCTAGATTAGGATTTGTTATACACAAAAGTGATAAATTCCTGATTACAAGTAGCATAATTGTGAATATTGCTTGTAGTGATACATCCTGGTAGTCACAAGTGGATCATAACTTTTGTTAAATCGGATTAGTGCTTTTACACGTTCGGTTGCTTTGATTGGCCTGATTTCATAGAAATTAATGCATTTAGGGAATTAAACTTGATTAGTGCTTTTACACGTTAGGTTGTTCTCTAAGATAGAATTCATATTCGCATCTTTTAATGTGTTTGTCGATGACAAGAGGAGATTTGCGGGATATACTTGCGATCAAGGTATCCTAGAGCCTTTGATAAAAGAGAGATTAAATATCAATTACAGTTATTGTTAAAAAGCATGTTTGTGAATGAAAACAGTATCCTTAACCAATTTCTTTACATCTTAATTTGTGTGCTTTATTTTCTTTTATTTTGGTTTACTTTTTAAAATCAGAAAACCCCCAAATTGTTATTATAGGAAACGGAAACAACTTGACAACCTTAGTCCTCTCTGTGGGAATGATCCTTTATTTCCCTTGCTATATTATATATTTTGAGTAGTGAGAAACTAATTTATTTTTGACGCATACGACGACGATCACTTATCTATCAGTTGGAAAGTCTATTTCTACTCTTTCTCCTACATTGAGACATAAGTCGTATTACGATATATTTTTCTATATACACATTTGGGATTTCGAGCTGAGTTTATGTTGCTTACATATTTCTCTAAATATGTGTTGGAAAGCTTTCGCTTCGACCAAGTTCATCTTGTATCATGAGAAAATTTCCGAGTAACATCTTACATGGTTTGTGTGATACAATCATTTGGTGTAGACTTGGAATGTTTCGATAATGATTATTTCAATATCTTGAAAATTGCTTTGATGCTAATAGTGTGTGAAAATGGCTATTGTCATCCTCTAAGAATGTTTCAATGATTGAAATATAGAGCTTAGAATCATGTAACCATCTTTGGATATAAGCATATAGTGTGTTCGCACATTTGTGTATAAGTCCAAAACCGGGAACCAAATGGATACATACTTGTGTGTGTACTAAATAGTTGATGGATATTGGATAAGTATGC
Organism: Papaver somniferum; assembly: GCF_003573695.1. NCBI lineage: Eukaryota > Viridiplantae > Streptophyta > Magnoliopsida > Ranunculales > Papaveraceae > Papaver > Papaver somniferum. Next base: position 60,496,289 of record NC_039368.1, on the reverse strand, counting down.
GTACCCGTACGCATACTGGCGGAAATTGACGTCCGTGAATTTCAGCTGAGTTTGGAAATCAAAACCAACTCAAACCAGTTACCAAAGTATGCGTACCCGTACGCATACTGGCGGAAAGTTCACATCCGTGAATTTCTGCTGAGTTTGAAAACCAAAACAAACTCAAATCCGGTTACTTAAGTATGCATACCCGTGCGCATACTTAAGTGGTTATTCTCTAAAATTGGTTGTGTACATGAACCTAAACATTTATAAAATAAGGAATGCAATCTTTGCAAACAGTGGTTATAATGTTCATGTATTGATTCGAGTGAATCAAACTGATTTTTCTTCAATTGTGTTGTTGTATACTTTTATGAGAATATAGAAATTGAACGACTCTTTAACTAGTTTCATTTGAGTCATTTGAGATAGTTATGGTTAAGATGAATAAGGTTGTGTTGATGGTGGTTTTTAGCTTCGGGTCAAAATCATAAAACCTTGCATCTGATGTGACGTCACTCTGCAAGGAAACAGAGCCACGTGTGCTAACCTCTCCACTGGCAAATTTATTGAGCCGCTCAATATAATTACATGAAATTTATCCAGACTGGAAAATCCCAGATGTTCTGTAAATTTAGGCGCCTCGCGTATATTCACTTAATATAAGTTCCTCTGAATACCTTCTATGATATGTTCTCCGGCTGAACTCTTAATGTTGATATGGCATGACGATTTGTGTTCACTCGCAGTAGAGTAGCACAAATCTCCAAGTATCAAGAATAAGATCTTTGCATAAGGTATTCAATCATAAAAGCATGTTGCTTTCTGGCAACGAACGTAAAATAACTCTGTGTTGACACATAGAATTCAGTCAATTGTTTTGAATAACTTGCATAATTTAGGATTTCGCGCCTCGCGCAACACATTATACATTACTTGTCAAAATTAATTAAATCCGCCGCAGTGCACTGGAAGTATGGCCACGCCCTAGTTTGACGGCCCCACTTCCCATTGACCAATCAGGTCGCCGTAAAGGCGCCACACTCTCACCAGAAGTGTGGTCGCGCCTTATGTTTGTCCGGCCCCCTTTTGTGGCCAATCAGGTTGCTCTAAGCTTGCCTCCATACATTAAAGGCCAAACACACCCTACCGCGGCAACCTCGCAACATTCCAACTTCGCAACATGCCAACTTCGTGGCAACCTGCCTTAAATAGCCACCACACGGCAATTCCTTCCCACGGCGCCAAGATTTGGCCACGCCAAATCCTTCCACGATGCCAAACCCTAATTTTGGATGCAGGGCCAATTTTTAGCTTTGGCCATGCCGCAACATTACTGGCATACCACTATGCCGCGGCTACTAGTATGCCGCTATGACGCCATGCCATGTCTACGCCGCTGGCATGCCATTAGCATGTGGTTGACGCTACTTCACTATACAACAAGATGTGGCCATAATCAATGGCCATCATTCTTCATGAGATGCAATCTCAACCATCCAAGTTCGCCACCGAACTGATGATATCTTGACAAGTTTTAGGCGACTAGCCAAGACGAGCCTAACATTACCTGCAGCAAGCCTCTCAATTTTAAATTGCCACACTTAGCAAAGTGCTACATGTTCTCCATGAAAACACTCGAGACATCAAAATATGTCATAAACTGGGGGATGCTCATCAGGATATTGGTCTGGCGGTTTACAGCGTGCGACGTGCAATGCGCCCGTTACAAGAAAGTGTCATGAAGTAGGATAAAATTAGTGGTGGTGAAAAGTAACGGTGTAAACAATTCATTTCCTTCATCATGGAAGAGTAATGACCGGCGGTTACACGAATTCACTTTCTTCATCATGGAAACATAACGTCTGGCAGTTACACGTTACTCTTTTCTTCCACCACTCCCTACGAGACTAGGGTACGTTTCACTATGACTTGTATAAATAGGTCTCACCTATTTCCACCAAAGAACAGGTTTCTGGTCGGAAACACACAGTATCTAGAAATCGCCTGGTAGCTTTCCATCCTGCTCACCAGTTCTACTTTCTAATACAAGTCGCAAAACACCCACAATTCCAGAATCAACTATTCTGGTCTCACCATTTTCTTCGCTTCCCTCCCTAAGACCAACCCTTCTCCTTCACTTTGTGACCGAAGCAAGCCTGGAACGGCCATTTCTTGGTTTATGTCAGGATTGTACAGATTGATCTCTCGAATCAAAAGTACTCCCGTGCAGTACATTGTTTAGGGTTTAGATTCATTTCTCACCCACACACCCAAAATTACCAAAACTAGCAGAAATGGTTTTCACCCTCAAATAATTGGCGACCAAAGTGGGAGATTAATCTCTCGGTTACAAATCCAACTCGCGTTTCCATAATCCTACCAGCGAATGCCATTCTTTGAAGCGCATCGTCCAAGAAAAGAGGGGTTTCAGGAGAATTGTGTTTGGGGACTAGAGATTCTCCATCTTACTATGGATCAACATAAAAATGTTCCACCAACAATAAAGAACGACAGGGGAATTCCCATGGCAAGAAGGGCATTACGTAAAGACTCGGATGTACTACCTGAAGACTCAGTTCTGGTGAAAGACCCTAAAGCGAGTAAGTTTTCCAGATGATGTTTACATGATTGTAGATGGTGGATTTTCAACAAGGGAAAAATCGTAAAATCATGATGCATGTTTCTGACACGGCTTTCAGACGAGCGACAATTCATATTCCACGAAGCCACGATGAATATTACTTTCGAAAAGCCTCCACTAGCTGAGCGATTCGATCCCTGGCATTTCTTCGTGCCCTCTATGTAGAATAACATAATTGGGCGGTTCTCCGTAAGATTGAGAGAAATAACGCCTTCAGGACGTCGATGACACTCACTGTTCCCTGACTACATGAGAGAGACCCCCTCTATATAGAAGAACGATTGGGAGGTTCTCCGTAAGATTGAGAGCAATAACGCCTTCAGGACGTCGGTGACACTCACTGTTCCCTGACTATGTAGAGAGACGTATATACACCCAGGCGGTTCTCCGTAAGATTGAGAGCAATAACGTCTTCAGTACGTCGGCAACACTCGCTGATTAATGTAATTTCAATGTTGTTGTAGTAATAAGATTCGTTCAAGACTTGTGAAAGCAGATTTTAGACTTAATTTTAAATAAAAAATATAGGAAACTTAAATAAAAGTGTTATGAAAAATATGGAGAAGACTGGCTATGGATTCCACTAATTATCAATATCAAAGTGATTTATATTTTCTAATTATAATTATGCAAATCCTTCATTCAAGTTGATTCTTAATATTGTAAAAGTTGATTTTTTAGAAATAAAAATTGTAAATCGAAAGTATGGGATATCAAAACCCTAGGCTAGCATGCTCCATCAATTGAAATAACAATTGTTTAACAAAAACCATTTTATCTATTTATTTATCAAGGCAAATAATCATATAATAATTGCATAAATTAAATAAAATAGAGATTACCACATTTCATTGGCGAAATAGCTTCCTCCGTCGCCCCAGAGGATGGGTTTAGCTCATAATTGTATAAACTTGCTCAAAATATTGATTCATGCTCAAGATTTGTTTACAAAGATGACATGGAGAGAAAATAATGAAAATCGGGTGTTTGCAACGTTTATAATTGTTGAAAAACACTGTTACAAAAGAACGATAAAAAGGAACTGTTGTTGTTGTATCTCTGCGACCCTCGTGTGGCTGACGTTGTCATTGTAGCATATAAGACTTCTCTGTGTGCGTCTTTTGTTCTTCGTGTTCTTCAGCAACAGCAGAAATGGTCCGTTCTCTGGTGCGATTTTTTTCTCTTCTGTTGTTGCTCTCCGCCTCTCCCCAAACTCTCTGTCCCCCTAAATGTGATGCCAGAAGCCTATATATACCCACAAAGGCCTTCGAATATCACCCCATTACTCCAAATAATCCTCATAACTCCGGCAGCAAAGAAAATATTTTCGGGAATATTTTCTTCCCTTTTTCTTCTCCTGCACGCGTCTGGATACGTGCATAGAATCTTTGTTTAACTCCTTCACGTTTCTGAAGCAACCAACGCGTGCGGTACACGTCCAAACTCGCTGTAATCCCGTGACTGTCTCCCTTGTGAACACGGGTTGCCCTGTTTAGCTTCAATCCGACGATGCAACCAATTCTAATCGAAACAATCAACCATACCACGCCTGTTACGCTCCGTAAAGTCATCCCGTGCAAATTCAGCCATTGAGTCTCACTGCAGCTCCTCCAAATCCGAAGAAGAATATGTTGCAGGTGAAAAAAACAGTCTCCCGCCAAAAAAATCAATTCAAACGAGGGAGAAGGGTGATGTGGACAAAAATGGGTGATGTGGACAAAAATGGGCTACATATAGCCGTGGGTGACACTTAGCAAAAATGGGGGTCCGTATAGCAATTGTCCTCCGGGGTGCTCCGAGAAACTTTTCGAGCCGAATTTTCCAACAATATTTATTTCCAAAGAAATACCTACAAACACACAAAACACCAAAATAAATACGAAATCGAGTACTAACGATACAGAACATTGAGGACAAATTAGATCCAAAGATGTGTCTATCAAATACCCCCAAACTTATTATTTGCTAGTCCTCGAGCAAATATATAAAAATGACTACACTTAGCACGTGCAGCAAGCCGTTAAACCACTAGGTATCCCTAGTGGCGGAGTGTTGTCTCCGGAGGGTTTACCAGAGGTGTACCCACAAAACCTTTACTCCAGACCCTAGCTATCTACGCAGAACCTTGGAAAGAACTAAAGAATCTCCTTGGTTGGTATACTCTCATTGACTATAGGAGGAAGTACCCTGATGCGAAATTCCAATTGTTGTATACGAGTTTGCACTCATCATATTAAAATTCATATATAAGTGACAGAGCTCTACTCAGATAGTTTCTGTACATCATAAACGGAGTCAACCAATCACATGGAAAGATTAAGAAGATGGATAAAGAGATGGTTAAAAGTGAACGGTGTTTCCCATATCTGTCTGAAGGCCTCTCCCAAGGTGAACCTATCCTAATGGACTGATATACCCGTCTGACTAATTTCAACACAACTGGCATATACAAGGGGACCAGTGGTCGATAAACCTAACTCTAGTTCAACACAACTGGCATATACAAGGGAACCAGTGGTCGACTTTATTGAATTTATTCCAGCTGATCTAATGGTCTGGTCTCTTTTTTTTTTGTATTGTATCTCAATCACTCTATTCTACCCTAGCAAAGGTAACAACTTGAATCGTGTGCCCCACCAAATCACTTAAAAAAAATAAAAGGCGGTGACCATATCACACCAGTTTGATATGTTGTTTGGTGCAATGTGCATTATACCAGGAGTATGCTCTTCCAGTAAGAGATTTTGAGAATTCTTTCAGGCGGAGGACGTGATTGTATTCGTGTTCTCCCAAAGATTCCAAAAAACGAGAAATGTGTTCGCGAGTGTTACCAGTTCCATCATAAAGGGAAAACCGAGGAGAGGAATATCCTCTCGGTAGGGGAACTCTCTGCACATCAGGAGGATATGGAGGTTGATGCTGGTGCGGGTCCACCGGATTTTCCTTGCCTGGATTTAGGATAAGTCGTTCCAGGTCTTCTCGAGTGATGAAGTTGGATGGCTGGCTCCTTTCCCATGGGCGTTCAGGAGCAATACATGCTTCTTCGTCTAGGTAGGCACGTCCTGCTGAAGCACTCGCGCTAGGCGTGTTGAAAGTACTCCTTGTTGGTTCCAGGGGCTGTCGCGACTCTTGTGGCAATTGTTCTGTTAACGTCTTGAGGAAAGTAAGTACCTCTTTTTGGGTCGAAGCCATGTCTGTCTGAGCCTTAGCGAGAATTTCTTGCCTCTTCATCAAATCAACAATGGTGATAGGGGTTTGACCTCCTATGATTCCTCTGGCCCCTCGTCCTGACGTTGGAGTAGCAGCTGCTCTGGTGACGACTGGAGGTGTTATACTTAAAGAAATGTTGGGATTTGCGGCTGCCCTGGCTCTGGTGATGGGAGGTGTTACCAAGGGAATATCTCCCCCTCTGCTGGTGTTGGTGGTAGAGGACGTAGTTCCACGAGATGTATTAATCGTATTGACAGGCTGTATGGTAGCGCCACTAACCGGAACATCAACATCGAGAGTGTTGTCAGTGCTGGTTCCATCAGAATTGGTCGCCGATATAGACCTAAGATCCACCATTTTGAATTTTGACAAAATTGGGATGAAATTGAAACTTTATCTTGCAACCGAGAGATTAATCTCCCACTATGGTCGCCAGTTATTCGTGGGTGAAAATTGATTCTGCTGTTTTCGGTAATTTGGGGTGTGTTGATGAGAAACGAGTTCAAACCCTAAACAAATGCACCGCATGGGAGTGCTTTTAGGTTCGAGAGATCAATCTGTAAGACTCTGGCCTAAACCAAGAAATGGTTGTTCTAGATTCAATTCGGTCACAAAGTGAAGGAGAAGGGTTGATCTTAGGGAGGGAAGCGAAGAAGGTGTTGAGATTGTAAAGGTGTTGGATGTTTATGACTTGTATCAGAATGATGAACCGGATTTCACAACGTAAGCTATCAGTTCTGGGTGTTTTCTGAATAATGTAACAACACTTGGTTTTTTCTGTGTTCTTTTTGGAATCGGTGAAGGACCTATTTATACAAATCATTGAGCGCAATTATCATCTCATAGGAAGTGGAGGAGGTGAAATAATGGAGTAGTGGGGTCGTGTAGGAGTGTTAATTGTTACACGATCACACCTTTGCCCACTTCCCTCAACACTGTTAACCGTCGACTTTTTCCTGACACGTTCTTTGCAATGGCGTGTTGCCGGCTGCATGCTGTAAACCGCCATACCAATACCCAGTAAGTATCCCCCATTTTGTGACATGTTTGATGTCTCGAATGAGCGTATCGTGGGACCCACCGCAGGAAATAACATACGGTGCTATGTTAAATAACTTAGTTATTGAAGAAATTGATATTCATGAAATATCATATATACTTGGTGCATGTAATGCATCAAACACAATCAATACATATGAAGCATCGCTATTTTAAAGCTTAACTGAATAAGTCGCGGATTAAGCGTCTTAAAATAAAATCATGTCCAATCATCTTCGAGTGATCATTTGGAGGCCGCATGGGAGAGCCATCCCCTGGTCGATCACTCCCTGTGGAAGAGTGGCGGACGGTGATCACCGAGGTGCTTTATTGGTCGTCTGGATTTTAACCTAGGTTGTCCGACCAAGCTGGAAAAGTTGGACGGACGAGATGGTTTACGGCATATATCTACGATCGTTGATGGAATTTTAGAGTTTTTAAGAGGTGCGCAAGCATCCCTCTTTGGCTTGATCGAATTCAAGCATGGGCGTTAATTTTGGTGGGACCGATTGGTCACGCATGAAGGCGGTCCGTTGTTGTGCACGTCCATACCTCTCAGTCCCATGAAGGCTTGATCTAGGCAACTCAAATTGACTGGAAAAGATGAGTGGCTATGATAGATTTGCGACAGAAATCCATTGTCGCAAAGGATTTGGAAGCCGCGTGACATGCCACATTCGGGCATGCGTTTCGAGGCGCTCGGCCATGGTTCTCCTAGGCCGGCCGGTCACACACACAGGTGGGTCCACGATGATTAAGTCGACATCCTTGGGACCTCTTGAGTTTATACCTACACCCTTCATTTAGGCTGGCGAAGATGGATGGACGCGATCAAATTACGACAGATATGCATCGCCGCAAACCCTAATTAGGGTTTTTAAACACTCACGCACGCGTGACTTTGGCCAAACGGTTTGGCGAGCTATGCTTCTCCTTTGGAGAGACCGATCGTGTGGGTTCCACGTTGGGCTGACGGTGAACATATGTGCACCTTCTTGATGGTTCTAGGCGCGATCTAAGCCATCCAAACATGCTGGCTAAGTTGGATGGTCGTGATCGATTTAAGACGCTAGTGTATTTCCGTGACCCAATTAGGGTTTGGAAACATCACGCTTGCCATGTTTTGGGTGAGTGTTTCATTGCTTAATGGTCCCACCATGGGAAAGCAGTTCAAGCAAGAAGGAAGTGGGCCCGCCGGTGTGCATGGCAGCATTCTCCAAATTGCTCGTCGGATCATCTAGCCCGTCCAACCAAGCTGGCGAAGTTGGACGGTTGCGATGATTTTGAGATTGTCTTGGACAATTCAAATTCGTTTGAGATTCTCTTTAACCAGCGCGACTTCCCTACTTAGGGTTAGCGTTTTTATAGTGCTGGAAGATGCATGGTGACGTTCGGCCGATTAGGGATTAGTGGGCCCGCTGGTGGCCATCACGATGATTACCTATTCCTGCCAGGGTTTGGCTAGGATTGTTAAATTGCGCGGTCAACTTGTGTAGCCGTGATTATTTCTGAGACTGACATGGGCAGTCTAGATTTCCCTTATGGAAATTAAGCATGCTCGATCGAGCTAACCAAAAGCCTGTCGATACAAGCTTTAGTATTTATAGACCAAGGAACTTTGGACACCAAGGAATTTCCAAAACTGAATATTCTCAAATATATGCAATAAATGCCAAAATCGGTTTTCATAATTCCTGGAAATGCTCCGTCCAAATATTGACCGAAATATCAGTAGAAAATCTCCAATTAGTAAATGCACATTACTAATTTTTATTTTCTAAAGATATGCATTTAATTCCTAGAAATTAAAAGCATATAAAACTAAAAACCTTAATTAGAAGATTTTCAATTTGTTTCGATCCGGGATTCTTCTTTAGTTATTAAGGAATATCTTTGAACAATAACCTGCATATGTTCAAAGTATGTTGAAATCTTTACTTAGTAAATCCTTTTTCATATTTACAATCTTGGAACCGATTTGCCACACTTCCAAACAAGTTTAGAATTAGTTCATCTGACTTCTAACAACTATGTGATTGATTATCCTATCAAATCACCATTAATGGGTTTCACGGTTCTACCAAAACACAAGGATTATTCTGAACTTAACTCATAAAGACTAAGGAATGCTTTTGCAAACCGTGGCTATAAAGTGCATGAACCGATTCATGTGAATTAAATCATCTTTGCTTCAATTGTGTCTTGTGTGGTACATGAGATTTCCTTGCAATTGAACAACTCTATAACTAGTTCATGTGAGTCATTTGAACTAGTTATGGTGAAGAAGAAAATGGTTGGTATGAAATGCTCAAATGGCTAACCTTTTGGTTGACTATTATTAAACCAACAATGCACACGTTTGGGTACGGTTAACAAACCTAGAAGCGTGCAGTTCATTTGTGTATGACAAGCTAATATTTCGATCTAAAGGTTGAGATATATTAGCTTGAATGTAAATCAGGTTTTCATCTAACGGTGGATATCGTTTGCATTGTGATCAAGGCGAAACCCTGATTTGAAAGAATATATAAGGGGACATCTAGAAACTCTACAAACTAATCCCCACACGTCCTTGTGATACTAGTTTGTAAGCTGGAGTCGATTCTCCTTTAACCTTTGGTTTTCTTCTTCTAAAACCAGGTTAATGACTTAAATATTTTATTGGGATTGTGAAGCCAAACCGATACTATTTTTATCGTTGTTGTGTGATCTGATCTTGCATCTTCTATCGTACGAGTACAATAATATTGATTGGCTTGAGATCGTGAGAGTTCTCCAATAGGCAAGATATAAAAGTAATCACAAACATCTTCGTCTCATCGTTTTGTGATTCCACGACATCTTGTTTTGCTACTATACGATTAAGATTGTTGTGAGGTGATTGATTAATCTAGGTTGTTCTTCGGGAATATAAGACTGGATTATCAATTGGTTTCTGTTCACCTTGATTGTATATCAAAAGACGAAACAAAAACTTTAGGGTTTTTGTGTGGGAAACAGATTTATCCTTTGATAGACTTGTCTGTGTGAGACAGATTTGTTTATTGTTAAAGCCTGCGATTTTGGGTCGTAGAAACACTTTGTTGTGGGTGAGATCAGCTAAGGGAATCAAGTACGTAGTATCCTGCTGGGATCAGAGGCGTAGGGGTGCAACTGTACCTTGGATCAGTGGGAGACTGATTTGGGTTCAACTACAGTTCAGTCCGAAGTTAGCTTGGAGTAGGCTAGTGTCTACAGCGGCTTAATACAGTGTGTATTCAATCTGGACTAGGTCTTGGGGTTTTTCTGCATTTGCGGTTTCCTCGTTACAAAACTTCTGGTGTATGTGTTATTTCTTTTCCGCATTATATTTGTTTATATAACAAAAGTAATACAGGTTGTACGTTAGATCAATCAATTGGATAGTCCGACCTAACGGTTGATTGATATTGATTGATCCTTGCACATTGGTCTTTGGTACCATCCAAGTTCATCTCTCTTTGATAAAGACTCGCAGATTTCTATTTGCTTGAGTGAAGATCAAATTGAGAGATTGAGATATTAACTCCTTGAGATACTTTTACCTAGATTGAGTCTGACTGTCTAGTTGATTCTCTAGAAAGTGTTTCGTAGTTAGTCCATACATATTTCTAAGTGAAACATTGGGTGGTGTTGTTAGACCCCCGCTTTTTCAATTGGTATCAGAGCAGGCAAACACATTTAAGACCTTACAAGTCTGTGTTTGTAGCAATCTGAGTCAGAGGACGAAATATCTTACGCATACCAAAATGTCTCCTAAAGCTGTTAACCTTGTTAAGTGTCTCAGTAATACCTCAAAGGATTACTCCTTAGATGATTCTTCCGAATCCCGAGGTAGGAAGAAGGTTACATCTTGTGTTGACCATTCTTCCTCCAATGAGACACTGGATACAATAGAAAAAGCTGAAATGGAGCTCACCAGAATTGCAAAAAATTCTATTGAGTTTGTTGATCTTCAGAATCATGAACAGCTCATTGATGAATTTGAAAAGTCTATTGATCGTGAACTTGCACTCTATAACATCATAGAGTCATTCTCTAAGGATATTGAGAAACTTCTCCAGGAAAATAATCTACAGCGTGAAAAGATTTATGATCTTGAAAAGCTAATCAAAGAAGGCTCAAGTAGAGAAAAATGTTTGATCAAGACACATTCATCTAATCTTGACAGATTTCGTGTTGAGAAATAGAAGATTGTTGCATCACTTACATTAGCCCATGAACAGTGTATGGCCTTGGATAAGGAAACTCTGTCTTAAAGAAAAATTATTTTGTACCTCGTAACACACAGTATATGAAGAATTTCTCTCCCAGGGAAGATTGTGTCAAAAAGGATTTAAACTTCTTACAATCTTCTCATAGGGATGTTGAGATGAAACAAATGTCGATTACTGCATCTTCTCCACGAACCTGTACCTTCTGTGGAAAGTTAAGTCACTATGTTATTCGTTGTTTTGCTAGGAAGAAACAAATCTCGAAACTTCACAATTTGCTTCTCTCCACTGTCAACGAACTGCAGCAGTGAATCCTATGCTCACAGTAAACCAGACAACTTATAAAAATGATCTTTTCCCTAGAAATCATTACAGTACTCGTGTGCTTTCGAGTGACATAAATCCCTGTGTTGCTAATAAAAGCATCTCATGTGCTTATCAGAAAAACTCTGGTAAATCTAAGTCTAGAGTTTGGAGACCCATTCTGAAAAATCCTCTTGAACCTGTTTCTAGAGGTCCTAGACTCAGTAGTCCAAAAACTCCTTCATGTGAGTTTTTCAGATAGAGCTGTGAGAAATCTTCCTAAAAACAGAATTTATCAGAGGAAGACAAGAAATCCTGAGATCAGATGTCCAAGTGAAAATCATATTCATTCTCTCAATACCTATGGCGAGACTATGTCTCCCTCTGTTGTCTATTAGCAGAAAAGTTCAGTTCTTGTATCTAACTTGAGAGATACAAGGATGATGTTGAGAGATGCTCAAGTATGTTGTTGATTGTCATCTGTTAGATATCTTATGATGTGATTTTTCTTGTTTTGTTTTATCAATTTTTCTTATTTTGTTTTATCACTGTGACCTTTCTATTCAGACTTTTCTTGAAAGTAACACAGTTGCAGTTTCCTTATTGGATCCGTCCCTTTCTCCTGATGTATTGGCTCAGTCCACGAACGTCCAGTTTTTCATCAAGGAACCCTAGGGTTTCTATTTAGGGCATACTCTTGAATATATATATATATATATATATATATATATATATGTCTTATATACATTCATTAATCTTCAGAAAGGAGCTCTATGGAAACTGTTCCCAAAGAAGAAGTGAACCCTACTACGGAGGAAGATCTCAAAGGAAGCGATCTAGCTCAAGAGTTTATTATGAAGAAGATGCTTGAAAGGAAAGAGTATGACTCATGGATTGGAGAATCTATCAAGGATTTAATTCTCGTTCAGAATGAAGTAAAGAATGAACTTTCTAACCTTCAATTGCAGATAAACCAGCTAATTGATGGACATGCAAAAATTCTTGGTACTCAGAACATGTTGATCAGGAATCAGAAGAAAGTTATTCTTGATTGCGCTAAAGCTCGTCATTATGCTCGTATTATTGATCGAAAAACTAATGTTCTAACTCATGAACATGGTGTCTCTACGGTCAAAAAAATCAAGGATATCAGTGACTCCTACTTCGATGGGCCATTTCATAGGTATGAAATTATCAAGGAAAACTGAGTGTTGACTAGTATGTCTTCTGTTTGGCTTAGTTGGAAGAATAACTAGTGCTTTAAATAGCGATGATTGTGACTACACATAGCTATTATTTTTTCATCTTCTTGTTTCTTTTTTAGGGTTTTTGGTTTAAAATTCTAAAAATATTTGGAGGATGATGGTTTGCAATATTTAATCTTTGGTTTGTTATCTTGCAATGTATGGGATTTGTGTGTTTACGTCCGTGAACTAGGTTATCTCATATTTTGTCAAAAGTAAAGTCGTTCATGATCGGTATTCATGTATTTATTTAAGGATGAATAGACTTTTGACGAACACAAAAGTTAAGCCTATATTGTCAATTTTTTGACGGAAGATAGGTTAGAATCTTTTGTGAACAAGGATAAAGTCTATTATTGTTATGCAAATAATGATTGAAAAATAGAATAGATCCTTGCGTATTCCACAATATTGATCTTCTTTGATTCATATCCTATGAAATATTGTGAGGCTCCGTAATATGTATTATGTTGAGCACGACACGACTAGGTTGATTATTTTTTATTAGCTTGGTTGGTTGTTCCGTAAAGTATGTTATGTTGAGCATTTGTAAACAAAAATTAATCATATCGTTTGGTTATTTAGTTATTTGTTCCGTAAGTTATCTTATGTCGAGCAAAACAAATGACAATTAAATTGATTACTTTCGTGATTAGTTTGGTTGTTTGTATTCCAATTAGATTAATTATGGGTTCTCTTGTAATTAGTCTAGTTGAGCATTCATATATTCCATAAGATTTTTCTTGTGTTGAGTATATGAACGGCTATCCTAATCATTTTTCAATGGTTTTGGTAGTCATATGTTCCGTAAGTTTACTTATGTTGAGCATAAACAATTAAGTTGATCACCTTGTTTGTTTAATTTGATTGCGCATTCCAATTAAATTAATCATGGGTTTACTTGTGATTAATTTGATTGAGTTTTTGGATATAGAAAATCACTTATCATGGTTTTTGGTGTCCAATAAAAATCTTTCTTTTCTCTCGAAATTAAGGTCGCTCTTGTTGTTCCATTGGGAATGACATCAAATGGGGGAGAGTTCTTTTGAACTTGTGCTTACTGGTCATATCTTGAGGGGTGTGCGGCCATGGAATATTAGAGGGGTTATCTTGTATCTCTAAACTCCTTGATGAATGCTATTAGCTTCGGATATATGATTGCATCTAAATTAAGATGATGTGCGTCCTTTCTTTTATTCATGAAATGTCTCTTGTGGAAATTTCATTATGATCCCGTTCTTGTACCTTTGCCAATTTTATTGACAAAAAGGGGGAGAATTAATATGTAGTTCACACTACAAATACATATGGTTTTCGGATCATTGTGTAAGGGGGAGTGGTTTCCATGATCGAGATGGAGTATTGACTAAGGGGGAGTGATACGTATCACCATAGTATTATTGTTGAAGTTGTGATACAACTGGACTTTGAAACTATGTAATAATACTATGACATTGTATAATGATGATCGAGAATCTCGAGTTCTCTCATTGTTATAGCTACGGATATTCAACAACGGTGATGCTAAACTTACAACCTTTGGGATCATTGGAGTACTTGGAAGGACAAAGATTTCAAGGAATGTTGAAGATTAGACTTATGGAATAGGAGCCACTAAAGTTTCACTATCTTTTTTGTATTCCATATGTATTGATAGTTAATTGACAAAGGGGGAGATTGTTAGAGCACAGCTCGGTCAAACTCGCATGCGTTGCTATCGCAAGCATGTCTGTCAATGTTAGTGATTAAAACTATAAGTCTTGATTTCTAGTCTATTATAGCTAAGTCTCAGACTAGGATAGTAAGTGTAGTTGAGCTCAAGGACTTCATGGCGATTCATCATATAAGTGGAAGAACTACTCAAGGAACCGGTGGAACTTCTCGAAAAAAAGGTATGTGAAGACTTGAACTTATCTGTCACTCAAAAGTCTATCTATTATATCTCCTACTTCTTGAGACAAAAGTCGTATGCTATATATATAGACTTAGATTATACAAATTTGGTATTTTGAGCCGAGTATACCTCGCCTATCTATATCTCGAAATATGTGTTGGTAAGCGTTTAGCTTCGACCATGTTTTTCTTTACCTAGTGATGCAAGTCATGTATATGTTTCGATCATCTTGAAAATTTCTTTGACGAAAAATAGTGTAACAACTATATAACGTCCTCTAAGAATGTTTCAATAATTTGAATGAGAGTTTAGATTACAAAACCATAGTGGACATAAGTATGTTGTGGAAACACATATGTGCATAAGTCCCATGCTGGAAATAGGCTAGTATCCAAGTCCACGAACTCAGTCCGCGAACTGCCGAAGTTCTCAAACCCGAGAATTTCTGCTGAATTATCAAACTATGTTGTGTGAGCCAAGTCCGTGAACCCAGACCGCGAACCAGCGAAGCTCTCGAACCCGAGAATTACTGCTGGAGTTTGAAAACTCTTTCCAATACTTCAAGTCCGCAAACCTAGTCTGCGAACTTGTGTAGGTTATATATCTAAAGATGATTTCTGAACTTAACTCAAAAAGACTAAGGAATGCTTTTGTAAACCGTGGCTATAAAGTTTATGAACCGATTCATGTGAATCGAATCATATTTGCTTCAATTGTGTCTTGTGTGGTACATGAGATTTCCTTGCAATTGAACAACTCTCTAACTAGTTCATGTGAGTCATTTGAACTAGTTATGGTGAAGAAGAAAATGGTTGGTATGAAATGCTCAAATGGCTAACCTTTTGGTTGACTATTATTGAACCAACAATGCACACGTTTGGGTACGGTTAACAAACCTAGAAGCGAGCAGTTCATTTGTGTATGACAAGCTAAGATTTCGATCTAACGGTTGAGATATATTAGCTTGAATCTAAATCAGGTTTTCAGCTAACGGTGGATAGCGTTTGATTTATGAGCAGGGCGAAACCCTTATTTGAAAGACTATATAAGGTGACATCTAGCAACTCTACAAACTAATCCCCACACGTCCGTGTGATACTAGTTTGTAAGTTAGAGTCGATTCTCCTTTAAACTTTGGTTTTCTTCTTCTAAAACCAGGTTAACGACTTAAAGACTTCATTGGGATTGTGAAGCCATACCGATACTAATTTTATCGTAGTTATGTGATCTGATCTTGCATCTTATATCGTACGAGTACAATTAGATTGATTGTCTTAAGATCGTGAGAGTTCTCCGATAGGCAAGATATAAAAGTAATCACAAACATATTCGTCTCATCGTTTGTGATTCCACGACGTCTTGTTTCGCTACCATATGGTTAAGATTGTTGTGAGGTGATTATTAATCTAGGTTGTTCTTCGGGAATATAAGACCGGATTATCAATTGGTTTCTGTTCACCTTGATTATATATCAAAAGACGAAACAAAAACTTTAGGGTTTTTCTGTGGGAGACAGATTTATCCTTTGATAGACTTGTTTGTGTGAGACATATTTGTTTATTGTTAAAGCCTGTGATTTTGGGTCGTAGCAACTCTTAGTTGTGGGTGAGATCATCTAAGGGAATCAAGTGCACAATATCCTGCTGGGATCAGAGGCGTATGGGCGCAACTGTACATTGGATCAGTGGGAGACTGATTGGGGTTCAACTACAGTCAAGTCCGAAGTTAGCTTGGAGTAGGCTAGTGTCTGTAGCGGATTAATACAATGTGTATTCAATCTGGACTAGGTCCCGGGGTTTTTCTGCATTTGCGGTTTCCTCGTTCACAAAACTTCTGGTGTCTGTGTTATTTCTTTTCCGCATTATATTTTTTTTATATAATAAAAATAATACAAGTTGTATTAGATCAATCAATTGGATAATCCGATTTAATGGTTGTTGATTGATATTGATTGATCCTTGGACATTGGTCTTTGGTACCGTCCAAGTTCATCTCTCTTTGATAAAGACTCGCAGATTTCTATTTGCTTGAGTAAAGATCAAATTGAGATATTGAGATATTAACTCCTTGAGATACTTTTACCTAGATTGAGTCTGACTGTCTAGTAGATTCTCTAGAAAGTGTTTCGGAGTTAGTCCATACATATTGCTAAGAGAAATATTGGGTGGTGTTGTTAGATCCCCGCTTTTTCAAGATCCATCAATTAGAATATCCAACCTTTGGTTGTTGATTTACATTGATTGTCACTTTAACATTGGTCTTTGGTACCGTTCAAGTTGTTTCACATAATAATCAGGCTCACGGATTTTTATATGTTCGATTTGCTGATTACATTGTGAAATAGAGATATTATAACTCTATGATATACTTTATTAAGATTGAGTCTAGTTGATTCTCTTGAAAGTATATTGGAGTTAGTCCATACAGATTGCTAATCGAAATATTGGGTGTGGTTGTTATATCCTCTTTTTCAATTGGTATCAGAGCAGGCAAACACGTTTAAAGACCTTACAAGTCTGTGTTTGTAGCGATCTGACTCTACGGACAGAAGTGTTATCTCAATAAATGCACCACCAGATCCAGGGATTCCAGAATTCTCTTCCATGTCTAATTTAATTAAATCTGTAGAAGAAATTTTTTCTAAACCTCCACCAGGTTTAAAATCCCTTGAAGTTTTTTCAGAAATTGAAAGGAAACTTGAAAGCTTAACTTCTGATGTTGATTTATTTCTCCATAAAGAACAAGAATCTCTTGATAAGATAAATCAAGTTATGATGAATAATATTCATGTTGAGGTTGACATTGATTTATTAATCAGTGAGAGCAATGCTCCTCCTCTGTGTAATCCACCTAGTTGTAGCAAACTAAGCGGTTTACAAGAAGAGTTTAAGTCTAAGTCTTCCCACTGTACCACCTCTAAGCATGAATCAATTCATTGGTCAATTCCTGATACATCTTACCAAGATTAAGGTATTGTCCCTTCTTATGAAGAAATTAGGATGTCTCATTTTATCAAAAGAGTTTCCCTGTGCAATACTGAAAATTATTTGCAGAAACTATTTCTTATAAGGTGTAAAAAAAGAAATCGGAAACACAAATCTTTTTGGGTTCTCTTGAAGTTCTTTGATAGACTTATAAAAACAGTTCCTTGGGTGTTTCTCAACACTACAAGATGTAAGAGTTGCTGGAAAGAAACTCTTTCTTGGTGCCATGGTGAGCAAGACATTGTTCACCTCAACACAACTTGATTGTGTTGAAAGTGCATCTTCACCAAGAAATACTGTGTTATGTATACGGTGAGGGAAGCACAAGAACTGGGGCACACATATTAAGTTGGGTATGATTTTGAATGTTTGGTAACGTTGTAGAATTCGATCGGATTCTTCTAAAAAGGTATGTCTCTAAACTTGAGCAAGTATTATGATGATCTATGTACCTTGTGTATCGTTCATTTCTACCTAACTGGATTTGTACTTAAGGTTCTTAAATGTTCCGGTTTCAAAATAGTAGTTCGGGATGTTTGGACTTCATGATACACATACTAGGTATGCATACCATCATGAAAAATCAAAATCCAGGGACTTAAGTACGCATACCTGTTTGCATACTGCTCCAAGTCATGAAAATTCGTTTGCAAACCCGTATGCGTACTTGCCCGTAGACGTTGATATTCGGTAAACTTGTTTTGGATGTATCTTCTTCGTCCGAGCTCGGAATGACCTCATTATTTTTGAATTCTATTCTTCTTTGAATTCTCTTCAAAATGGAGATGAGAATTATTGTGTTCGGATGAGTTAAATTGGTATGTGTCTTGTCTCTTGTTTTTGAGTGTTTTGCTCCATTTCGTCGCACTTGTTCCACTTCTCTTGGACTTGGGAACTTGGACTCTTGGAGTAATACTCTTATAAGCTCATTTGTAGCTTTTACAAGAATGTTTTTGTGAATCACAAAGAAGGAAGTTCAAGAATAGACGGTAGTACTCATTGCTATGGGATTTTTGAATGTTCACAATCATCTTATGTGAACTATGGTGCGTGGTCATTAATGGATTTATATGTTCTTCTTTGTTAAGAAAATCTTTTTATACGCCTTTGGTAGCTATTCTTGGTATAAATCCGGGCGAAAAAGATTGATTATATCCTCTAAGGACAAATCATCTTGTATGTGCATTACGAGTTTGTCTTGATGCCTAGGAAACTTCTTATGAGAATTTATTCTTGTTTTTAAGAAGAATAGCTAGAGTTTGGAATAACCATTATTGTGATTACACATAGCTATGTCCAACGTTTTCATCTTCATGTTTTTAGGTTTATTGGTTTAAATTCTAAAAAATTTTGGAAGATGATTTTTGTAGTATTAATCTTTATGGTTTTATATATTGCAATTTGTTATAGGATATGTGTGTTTGTTTCCGTAAACTATGATTTTCTAATATCTTGTCAAAATTTAAGTCTTTCATATGTCGATATGCATGTATTGATAAAAGAATGAATGAACTTTTGACATTACAAAAGTTAAGCCTATTATGTCATTTTTGATGGAAGATAGGTTAAAATCTTTTTTTTACGAGGATTATGTCTATTGTATGTCATTGTGCGAATAGTGATGGAAAATAGAATGAATCCTTGTGTATTCCGCAGTATTGATCTTCCCTGATCCATATTTTTATGTATATACTGTGAGGCTCCGTAAGTTCTCTTATGACGAGCATGGGTAATTAAATTCATCACTTCTTGTGGTTAATTTGGTTGTATATTTCCGATTAGATTAATTATAGGTTCTCTTGTGATTAATTTACTTGAGTATTTTTGGATTCAAATTCATACTCGTATGTGATTTGTTATGTCCAAAAAAATCCTTCTTTTCTTTCGAAATTAAGATTTCTCTTGTTGTTCTTTCGGGAATGACATATTATGGGGGATAATTCTTAATTGAACTTGTGCTTAATTGCCAAATCTTTGTGGGGAGTGTGGCTGTGGAATATTATAGGGGTTATCTTGTATCTTTATAAACTCCTTGATGAAAGCATTTAGCTTCAGCTATATGATTGCATCTAAATAAGTTGATATGTGATTTCTTCAATAAACACCTGCATACAACAACTTGAATCTCTTGTGATCAATTACGCACAGAACGGAGTCTGTTAACAACGGATTATCAAAAGACGTCTTTAGATCTACAAACAGTCTAAAGATCCCTGTCGAAACTTTGATCTAGTTTGAGTGAATCTTATATCAGAAGAGAATATTCTCAAGCATAAACAAACTAGGTGCAATCAACTTTAAACCACCGTTAGTAAATCAAATCAATCGAAAACAAAAGATAAACCGCAATTATCTAGTTTCCCACCAGCGGTACTAATAGAGCTTCTCAATCCCAAAGAAGACTTTAAACTGAACGGCCGTAAGAGATTTCTCCTAATTGGGTTACTCCCCTCTCCGAATGGGCGGCTTCACCAGTAACAACACAACTGCAGAAGTTTGCTGTCACGAATGATTAGTTTTCCAGAAATACAAACTTCAAGTATTTATATACAAGGAAGTTTGGACACCAAGGAATTTCCAAAACCGGAAATATTCTCAAGATATGCAATATATTCCAAATTCGGTTTCCATAATTCCTGGAAATGCTCTGTCCAAAATATTGACCGAAAATCTCTTTGGAAAATCTTCAACTAGTAAATGCACATTGCTAATTCTCATTTTCCTGAAATAAAATTAAAAACCTTAAATAAAAGATTCTTAACTTATTTATTTTTCGATCTGGGATTTTCTTTCTTTAGCTATTAAGGAATAACTTTGAACAATAAAAGATAAGCATTACTGCACATGTTCAAAGTATGTCAACATCCTTAGTTTGTAAGTCCTCTTTCTTACTTACAACCTTGAAACCGATTTGCCACACTTTCAAACAAGTTTAGAATTGGTTCATCTGACTTTCAAGAACTACGTGATTAATCAAGAGCACTCAATCACAAATCATGGGTTTAACGGTTCTACCTCCATGTGAGTATTGCGCATAGTCACACTAGCTTTCCAAAATTCGATTGACTAGGTACTAGGATCGGTTCCCCACATATATATGGTATCTAACTTGTACGTTTTTCACATGTCCATAGAATCGGTTCCCCTTTGCCTCAAAATGTGTTGTGCATGTCCATAGGATCGGTTCCCCTTTCTGCTAAAAACTTGATGCACCTCATACAAGGACCGATTCCCCTTTGTGATGTGTTGTACCTCTTACTAGGATCAGTTACCCTTTACCAAGAGTCGGTCATACAAAAAATCACAACCTCAATCATACCATTTCAGGTGATTACTTAAGGTCGGTTTCACTAATAAAAGTCATACCAATACAAAACTCAGGCCTTTGTGAATAGTTTTACCAAGAACATAAACAAGTCACGAGCGGTTACACTAATCACACACATTGGTTGTTCAAAAGATATGCAATAAAGAACAATATCAATAACGCCTGGTGATTTCCTTTTCGATTCACAAAACAAGTTTATGAACTTACTTCCTTAAAACACATGTAAAAAATTGTTTCATAGGATGAAATCCTCACCTCATACCCATACATAATCACAATAGCATTTAAACGATTATGTCGATGTCTTATCTACAAAGTTTAATGGTTAAGCAATAAACCTCGTATTGTATTCCTTAATACTATGCCTATCTAGAGTGTTCATGCTTCGCAGTTTTGTTTTTAATACGCACGACTTGAAAGATACGTTAGGGAATGAAACAGTTCAAGTCGAATATCACTAACCTCAAGTGGAAGGATGATGTTGTCGTTGTACTTCTTACTTCTTCACTTCTTCAAGTCTTCGCAATACTTGTAATGTCTCATATCCTAATACTTTCAATCTAACCTATACGAAGTTGACTCTACTACATAATCTAGCGACTCTTAAAATGAGTTTTGATTCACTAAAATATGACAACCAAACTTGACATACCAACACTTGGTGGGTTCAACCGAGCTATGCTCTATCAAAGGTTATCCTCCTCTTGTTTGTAAACATATATATATATATATATATATATATATATATATATATATATATATATATATATATATATATATATATATATGTTATATTGTTTTTCCCATCCCTAATTTAAAAAAAATGGAGAACTCTTCAAGGCCTAAAGAAGTGGTGAATCTTGAGATGGAAGAAAACATTAAAGGATGCGATTCAGTTCAAGAACTTGTCTTGAAAATAATGATTGCAAGAAAAGAGTACAACTCTTGGATTGGTGAATCTGTCAAGGATTTAATTCCTTTTCAGAATGACTCAAAGGTCGAATTTTCAAATCTTCAACTGCAAATAAATCAGCTCATTGATGGTCAAACCAAAATCCTTGAAAATCAAAATATCTTGATTCAGAATAAGAAGAAGCTCATCGTGGACTGCGTCAAAGCTAGCAGCTTGCCCGTATTGTTGATCAAAAAGTTAATGTTCTAACCCATGAACATGGAATCTCTACGGTCAAAAGAATCAAGGATATCAGTGATGCCTTTTATGATGGATTCTTTCAAAGGTATGAAGTTATCAAAGAAACTTGAATTTTTTATTGTCTAGGAAACTTCTTATGAGAATTTATTCTTGTGTTAAGAAGGATAACTAGGGTTTGGAATAACACATATTTTGATTACACGTAGCTATTGCCAACGTTTTTCATCTTGCAATGTTTTAGATTTATTTATTTAAATTCTAAGTTATTTGGAAGATGATTTTGTAGTATTAATCTTTATCGGTTTAATATATTGCAAATAATGTTATGAGATATGTGTGTTTACGTCCGTGAACTATGATTGTCCCATATATGTCAAAAGTTAAGTCTATTATGTCATTATGCAAATATTGATAAAAGAGAAAATGAACTTTTGAATACTCCGCAGTATTGACCTTTCCCTAATCCACTTCTATGTGAAAGTACTGTATGGCACCGTAAGTTTTCTTATGTTGAGCATTTTTGATTAAATTAATCATTAAGGTTTATTTGTGGTTAATTTAATTGAGTTTTCTGGATACAAATTCATGTTTCGTGTGTTTGGTAATGTCCAAAGAAATCCTTCTTTTCTTGTAAAAGTAAGGTCGCTCTTGTTATTCTTTCGAGAATGACATTTTATAGGGGATAGTTCTTAATTGAACTTTTGCTTAATTGTCAAATCTTTGTGGGGAATGCGGATGTGGAATATTGTAGGAGTTATCTTGTATCTTTATAAACTCCTTGATGAATACACTAAGTTTCGATTATGTAAAATCATCGAAACAAAGTTGATATGTTCTATTTTAGTCATGAAGTATCTCTTTGAAAATTTCATTATGATTCCGCTAGTTTTCGTACCTTTTCCAATTTATATTGACAAAAAGGGGGAGAATTATTTTGTAGTTCATAATACATATACATATGGTTTACGGATCATTATGTAAGGGGGAGTGGTTTTCATTGTGAGATGAAGTATTGACTAGGGGGAG
>NC_039368.1:57836512-57837028 GCF_003573695.1 Papaver somniferum | reverse complement strand
ATTTAACTGTTGAAGTCCTGGAACCAAGTTTGCGTACTAGTTCGCAAACGGTTTCAACTGAATTAGTGTAGATGGAGAAAAACGGTTCGCTGGTTTTTTAGGGAAGTGAAGAGACGAGCGTGTTGTCGAGACTCCTCAACCGAGCAAAACTGCTTAACCTCACACAAATGCACTGCAAAGGGAGTGCTTAGATTCGAGGGATCAACCTGTAGGACTCCGGCCTAAACCAAGTCAATGGCCGTTCCAGAGTCAATTCGGTCGCAAAGAGGGAGATGGGTTAATCTGTAGGAGGGAAGCTGAGAACTGTGTAGGATCAGTAATGATCAAGGATTGTGGATGTGTTGAAGGTTTCTGCAAATTCTGGTGAACTGATGAGTTCGAATAAGTTCTTATAGATTGATGAATTCTTGAGAGTATTACTCGAGAAATTCTGTTTAGAAAATTGCTGATTGCTGGTGATCATTCGTTGTCCTCAATCATGGATTCATAGACCTATTTATACTACAAGAATAGTAA
>NC_039368.1:57812939-57836502 GCF_003573695.1 Papaver somniferum | reverse complement strand
TCAAAAATCTATGCGTCAGATCGGATTCGATGAGTTGCATTTTTGCTCTCCAAAAAGGAGAGTTGTCGTGGCAGCTAATGCAGAAGTGGAGAATGGCGAAGAGTTTTTACAACAATATTAGTTATGTTCATAGCTACAGAGAGGCTAATTTTTCAGCTGATGCCTCGGCCAAACAACCTTGTTTGTTGGCTGAGGAAAATTATGATTTTTATGAGAGTAGGCCAGGTTTTATTCATTCTGTTGAATGGCCTGGATAGTTTTATTTTCGTTTTAAATAGGTTTTATTGGCGTGCAGCCTTTTGGCTTAGCGCTAATATAGCCTAGTCCCTGTTCAGTTTCGCTTTTTTATTCTATTTTTGTTGACCGAGTAAAAAAAATATATTGGATAATTTATTCCCTTACAAAGCTAAAATAACCATTATTAAGGATGATAATAAAACATAAGTTAAAAGAAGTTTGAGTAACACGGGTGAAAAACTGGTTTATTGTGCAGGGTTTAGTGCTTTGAAGCGGGGCTCGGTTGTAGATAATTCAGACAATGCATATAATTAATATAGGAAACTAATGAAGCAGACAGAGGGTTAGTCACAGGGATCAAGAACATAACATGATCAAAAGCAAAAAGCAGTCCAAAGATGTTATTAGGATTAAACACGAACATAACACAACTATAAAGGATATCTAAGAACTACAGTATAGATCTGAGTGGAAGCAGTCAGAGCAGAACACCACAAATTAAGGACTATGAAGCAGTCAGTGGGTATAAATATGAATAATTATTTGAGATTGACGGGCTGTAATTTTGGGTTAACTGGAAGAAGTAGTCATGGTAGATATGGAGAAACACCATCCTTTGAAGCTATTAGTGCGAGTAATAGACACCAAGGAATGACACTTACAGAACTTCAAACTGGAATAAAGCAAACCAACGAAATCAATTTGCAACTCGAAAAAATAAAGTAAATACAAATTACTTCAGCAGTAGAAAAAACCGACTAATACTAATATTAAGCTTTAGTAATATATAATAGGACTGTAATGAAAGTAAACAAACGATATTTAACTGAGACTACTAAAGATATAGATCTAACACTCAAGTTGTAATAGATACAACAGAATTAGCAAAAATAAATACTCATAACTAGAAAAGGGGGTAGGTTAGTCTACTGGCCCTTAAGACTAAACTTAGTTTCAATTACTAGATTTTCTATGATTTGTTTCATGGGAATTAGTGCTAAATAATCGGATAATAAAATAATAACGTTGTTGTTTCATGAGATGAACTTATGACGCCGAATCAAAATCTTGTTTAAGTGCAAATGTTGTGAGTTAAAGCCTATAACTTCTTTAATAAAATAATAATTCTAGTCTAAATTGTCCTAGATAGCAAACCATTTTGCTCTTAATTGGAGTACTAGTGGCCGAAAATCAACTTAAGAATCCAAGGACTGGCTAAAGATGTTCAGGATAGAGAGCGAGCATTTTTAACTTGATATCCAGAATTGGTTAAACAATTCAACGGTAAATTCTACAGGTCCTAAATAAGATAAATGGAGTCACCATATACTCTTCTCCTCCCTTAACGCAAAACACTGACCAACTTAAGGTACCCGATTAAACAGAGTAGAATTAAATTTGTTAGAGCACTGCTTGGTCGAACTTGCAAACGTTGCTATCTCAAGCTTGTTTGTCAAGTTTAGTTGTCAAAACTATAAGTCCTGCTTTCTAGTCTACTTACAGTTATTTCTCGGATTAGGATAGAATGTGTAGTTGAGCTTTGGACTTCACGACGTTCATCGATTGAAGACGAAAAACTACTAAGGGAAGCTTGTGGAACTTCATCAAGAAAAGGTATGTGGAGACTTGGACTCATCTATCACTCAGAAGTCTATTCTATTCTATCTCCTATTGAGACAAAAGTCGTATAGCTATATAGACGTTACATTATACACATTTAATATTTCGAGATGAGTTTAACTCGCTTATATCTTTCTCGAAATATGTGTTGGTAAGATTTTTGCTTTAACCACGTTCATCATTATTCTTGACGAAAATCAAAAGATGATCATGTGGAAATCACCTGGTAACATCTTACATGATTTGTGTGAGACAGTCATTTGATGTAGGCTCGGAATGTTTCGTATTGATCATTAGATTACTTGAAAATTGCTTATAAGCTAATAGTTTGTGTCGTACAGCTATTGTCTTCTTCTAAGATCTAAAACCCATGTCTGGATACATTACAGTTTGTGTAATTAGTGTACGAACTGTTTTGACGGAATGAGGACCGCAATTTTGCTTACCCGTTCGCAAACTTATTCAACTGTTTAAGTCAGGGTACTTAAGTTCAAGGCTAATAACGGGGGGTACCATTTTTATTAGGGGTGTACCAACCCAAAGGAAGATGTTTTTTTTTGTCTTATATGCATATTGCTACAACCCCAAGCAAAACTGTACCCCCCATTAGCAGTCTTGCTTAAGTTTGCATACCCGTTGGCAAACTTATTTAACTGTTGAAGTCCTGGAACCAAGTTTGCGTACTAGTTCGCAAACGGTTTCAACTGAATTAGTGTAGATGGAGAAAAACGGTTCGCTGGTTTTTTAGGGAAGTGAAGAGACGAGCGTGTTGTCGAGACTCCTCAACCGAGCAAAACTGCTTAACCTCACACAAATGCACTGCAAAGGGAGTGCTTAGATTCGAGGGATCAACCTGTAGGACTCCGGCCTAAACCAAGTCAATGGCCGTTCCAGAGTCAATTCGGTCGCAAAGAGGGAGATGGGTTAATCTGTAGGAGGGAAGCTGAGAACTGTGTAGGATCAGTAATGATCAAGGATTGTGGATGTGTTGAAGGTTTCTGCAAATTCTGGTGAACTGATGAGTTCGAATAAGTTCTTATAGATTGATGAATTCTTGAGAGTATTACTCGAGAAATTCTGTTTAGAAAATTGCTGATTGCTGGTGATCATTCGTTGTCCTCAATCATGGATTCATAGACCTATTTATACTACAAGAATAGTAATGACCCTGATCCCTGTAAGTGTGACGGTTTCTTGAGTGAAAGAGTGGGGAAGTAGAAAGTTGTGGTGAAACCAATTCCAGGTCGTGTGGAGACACGGGTAACCATCAACCCACTACTTTGCTAACTCCTTCAACCGTTTGCACGACTTACTCACATTTCTCATTGCGTGATGTAGGCCGCCAGACCAAAACCCTAATTGATATCCCCCAATGTGACGTGATTGATGGCTCACGAATCGTGGAGTCTGCATGACAGGCGTGTATTGCTTAGTCGGTTGTTGACTATTAGACAGTGAGTCTAGATTTTGTTGAATTGAGCATGAGTGACGAATATTCAGTGATTCATGGATTGAACATGTGTAGTTCTTTTAATGATGCTGATATTGCTTGTGTTGGCAAAAATTGTGAATTTGATGATGGATTGCTGATAATATTGATAGTTGGATCAATATTTGAGAAACTGAGCAAGTATTGCTCATTTTAGTAAATTACTAATAATTTACTGAATACTGATGGATAGAGCAAGTATTGCTCAATTCGACAAATTATTTATGGATGTCGTGACCCAATAAAATATTAATTAAAACATTGGTAGACTACCAAATATTATATGATTAATCCAGATGTTTGATTGCTGAATCATCATAAATTTATTAGTGTTTGAATCTTTGCTCAGAATGATGATTCATGGAGCGTTTATTAGAAACCTTAATTTTTAATCAATTGTTCGTCAATTGATGAATCGCTGAAAATAAGTAATGAGTGATAAAGAGGCCGACCACGTGGGATGATGGATGTCCATATGACGCCCAAGTGCTCGAGTGAGCATGTACCAGAGTCCTCAGTTGGCCGGCTGATGAAAGAATGATGATTAAATGACGGTTTCATCATTTATTGAAATATTGTTCGATTCAAAATTAGGTAATAAATCCTAATTATGAAAAAGTGGGGGACCTACCAAGAGGTCATGAAACCGGCTCTAGGTGGTCGTGGGACCAGCTGGTGGTCATTTGAGTAAACTCTAGGTTGGTTGAAAAGAGTTTGGGCCCAGTATGAGCAATTGAGCAAATTAGGTCAAAATTATGAAAGTGTGTGGGACCGGCTTGTTGCAAGCCTTAGAGCCGCCCTTAGTCGGTCAAGAGAGCATGCACGTGTCACCACAATGACCATATCTCAATCCTGGGAGTTTCAGTATTTTCTGATGTGCGTTTGAGCAACATGTTGGATTTTCAGAAGAGTTTGATCTTGGCTGAAATTCTTGATTTTTTTCTGGAATGAGCATGTATGCTCAATTGATCAATATTTTGTAAATATTAAAATAAGAGTATTTTAATATTTAATATTGTCGTGAGAGGATAGCCGGTCGTGTGAACATGTTGGCTTTTGGCTTTTTTCATGATTTGAGCAATATTTGAGAAAATATGAAGAAACCATGATTTTTGCTCAAATTGAGGAGTTTCATGAGATGAGGAAATAATAATTATAAAAGACTAGGGATTGTAAGGTGTGGGACCGGCCACAGCTAGGGCATGGCTGGACGGCTATGTTGCCCGGTCCCGCAACACCGTTCCCTATTTTATATTATTATTTTTCATGAAACCGTGAAACTATGGAGAAACCATGAATTTTTTTGGAACAGTGGAGTTTCATAAGATTAGAGAAATAATAATTATAAAAGGCTAGGGATTGCAAGGTGTGGGACCAGCCACGGCTAGGGCATGGTCGGCCAGCTAAGTTGCCCGGTCCCGCAACACCTTTTCCTATTTTATATTACTATTTTTCATGAAACCATGAAAATATGGGGAAACCGTGAGTTTTGCTCAAACAAGGAAAGTTGCTAGAATGAAGGAGTTTTCATGAGTTCATGAAAATAACAAAATAAAGAAAAATAATGGGAGAGGCATGGGACCGGCCACGGCTAGGGCACGACCGGCTAGCCGGTGGGCGCCTCTTTTATTATTTTATTATTATTGTTTTCCCTTGTTTTGTGTAGGATTCCTCATTTGTCCATATTTTTGGAATGCTCGTTCGTGCATTCGGGTGCTCGGTCATGCATCATCGTCGAGTACACTTGCACTATTTTATTGGGGCTTACTCAGTGATGGTCCAGATGCCCGGTTGTTGAGTATTTATTACTAATTTAATTCAGTGGAGAATAATTCATGAAACTGAGTAAAAATGAATAGTTATTTATTATCAATCCATAGGTCCAGCGGTGGATTCGACCATGGATTCAGAATAATAAATTAAGTATTACCATTACATGGGATCATGAATTCGACCACAGAAACGGAGTAATGGTTGTTTATTACCATTCTATGAGATCAGTCGTGGATTCGATCATGAAATCGGAGTAATCTATTACCATTTCATGAGATCAGCCGTGGATTCGATCATGAAATCGGAGTAATAATTTATCCATCACCATTTCATGAGACCAGCCATGGATTCGATCATGAAATCGGAATGATGAGATAAAATATATTATCTTCTAGGAAATCAGTGGTGAATGTCAAGGTAGAATTAATCTATTGCAGAAGGGATATTAGCCAGTTAAAGTTTCATACCCATTATGTAAGGTGCATAGTCAGGAAACAACGAGTGTTGCCGAAGTCCTGAAGGCGTTTTTTGCCCTCTCAACAATTATGTACGGAGGACTGCCTGGGTCTATACACGGTCTCTCTACATAGTCAGGGAACAGTGAGTGTCACCGACGTCCTGAAGGTGTTAATGCTCTCAATCTGAGGAGAACTCCCCAATCGTTCTTCTATGTAGAGGTGGGTCTCTCTATGTAGTCAGGGAACAGTGAGTGTCACCGACGTTCTGAAGGCGTTAAGTTCTCAATCTGAGGAGAGCCGCCCAATTATGTTATTCTAGATAGAGGTCACGATGAAATGCGAGGCATCAAACGCTCGGCTAGTGGAGGCCTTTCGAGAAACATGTTCATCATGTCTCGTAAAATATGAATCGTCACATGCATGAAAGGCGTGTCAGAGACATGCAGTATCATGATTTTACGATTTTGACCTTTGTTGAAAATCCACCATCAACAATTAGGTCCTGATCTAAAGTTTTCATACCCGTTTGCAAACTATCGTCTTGTAACCATCAGAAATACGTTTATAAATTAAGTGGTTCAAGTTCTTAAATCAGTTATGTATGATTTCATACTCATGAACAAATACGTTTATAAATTAAGGAATGCAATCTTTGGAAACCGTGGCTAAAATTTTCATGAACTGATTCTTTTTTGAATCCATCCGATTTTGCTTCAATTGTGTCTTGTATACTTCTATGAGAATATAAAAAATTGAACAACTCTATGAGTAACACAATTAGATTCATTTTATTATCAATTGATCTAGAAGTGTTAAGGTGAAAAAGGTTAAGATAAAAGTGTTCATGTGGCTAACGTCGGTTTGAGCCAACTCAATATACACGTTTAGGTACGGTTACCCATATCTAAATGAAGGTATATTTCATTTGTGTGTAATAAGCTAAAGACCATCTAACGGTGGAAAGATATTAGTTTGAGTCTTAAATCAGGTTTCATCTAATGGTGAATATTGAATGCTTTGTTACCAAGGTAATATTGATTGCAAACCCTGATTTGAAGACTATATAAGGGGGAACTCTATCAACTAGGAAACCTAATCCCCACACCTCTTGTGTGATACTAGTTGCGACTAGAGTCGATTCTCCTTTAACCTAGGTTTTCCCGAAAACCATTATAGGTTAACGACTTGAAGACTTCATTCGGATTCTGAAGCCAAACCCAACTAATTTCTCTGTAGTTAAGTGTTCTGATCTTACTTTGTTTTATCGTACTGAGTACTATCCTCTCTAATATTTGCTCGAGATTTATCTTCGATAGGTAAGATATAAAAAGTAATCACAAAGCTCTTCGTATCATTCTTTGTGATTCCACAATAACTTGTTCTACTACCATATAGTTAAGTTATTGTGAGGTGATTGATATTTCTAGGTTGTTCTTAGGGAATATAAGACCGTATTATAAATTGTCTCATCTTCACCTTGATTTATGAAAAGACGGAAAAAAAACTTCGTAGGTATTTCTGTGGAAGACAGATTTATCTATTCTGATAGACTTTTCTATGTGAGACAAATTTTTTTATCAAGTCTTCGACTTTGGGTCATAGCAACTCTTAGTTGTGGCTGAGATCAGCTAAGGGAATCAAATGCGTAGAGTTCTGCTAGGATTCAGAGACGTAAAGAACGCGATTGTACCTTAATCAGTGTGAGATTGGTTAGGGCCCAATTACATTCGAGTCCGAAGTTAACTTGTAGTAGTCCAGAGCCTGTAGCGGCTTAATATAGTATGGTGTTCAAATCTGGACTAGGTCCCGAGGTTTTTTCTGCATTTGCTGATTCCTCGTTAACAAAACTTCTGGTGTCTGTGTTATTTCTTTTCCACATTATATCTTCTCTATAATTGAAATATCACAGGTTACGCGTAGTTCAATCAATTGGTAAATCCAACCTTTGGTTGTTGATTGAAATTGATTGACGCTTGGATATTGGTCTTTGGTACCATCCAAGTTATTTCTCATATTGATCCGGCTCACAGATTCCTATCTATTTGATTGCAGATTGATTTGAGAAATTGAGATATAACTCTCGGAAATATTTTCCTTGATTGAGCCTGACTGTCTAGTTGATTCTCTTGGAATTATATTGGAGTTAGTCCATACATATTTCCTAAACGAAATATTGGGTGTGGTTGTTAGACCTCTGATTTTTCAATTGGTATCAAAGTAGGCAAACACGTTTAAGACCTCATAAGTTTGTGTTTGTAGCATTCTGACTTATGGACAGAAACATTATCTTTATAAACGTACCACCAGCCTCCGATGGCTCGAATTACTTGTGGTGGAAAATTGCTATGCGTGCCTTTCTACAAGCACGTGATTTTCAATCATGGGTTCGTGTAGTTAATGGCTATGATCCTCCAGTTGTTACAGAAGGCGATGTAACTGTTCCAAAGGATATTGGTGCATATGATCCAGCCGAGATTCTCGCTGCAAAGCAAAATTCTGACGGATTAAATGCTAATAATCATGCCATTACCCCGGATCTTCGGCACCATGTAACTACGTGCACTAAGTCTAAACATGCTTGGGATATCTTAGAAACTGTATTCGAAGGAAATTCATCTGAGAAAGAAGATAGGCTTCAAAACCTAAATTTTGATTGGGGAAACCTTAGTATGGCTGATGAAGATTCATTTGATGAGTTTAATCACAAAGTGTCTGAAATTGTTAATGCATCTTTTGCATTGGGTAAGACTATTCCTGAAAAGGACATTGTGATGAAAATTCTCAGATCATTGCCAGCTAGATACGATTCTAAGAAACATGCCATAGTTGAAGGAAATAACCTTGATACTCTTTCCAGAAATACTCTTGTTGGGAAGTTAAAGATCTTTGATCATGAGCATATATACATCCAAATATGTGAAGGATATTACTTTCAAAGCACAAAACAACACTAAATTACTTGACAAAAGTAAAAGTGTTGGCAATTATGTTTTTGATCCTATTGAGACTGATTCATCATATCAAGATCTTGACAACTTAGTTTCACTGATCACAACACAGTTTAGAGATCTTCTTTTGAAGAGAAGTAAACGGTTCATCAGAGATAAACCCAGGTCATCAGTCAAACCTCTTGACCGTGCCCCTCTGAAAAATAGGGACACTGTCGATACTGATGATGAGGATATGCCTCAGTGCTTCAAGTGTAAAGATTTTGGTCATTTTGTTAATGAATATCCAAATCGTAGAAAATACACTAGGAACAAAGGTCTTGCTGCAACTCTTGATGAAATGTCTGATCACTATGATTCAAACGATGATGAAAAGTCAAGTGTTGCACTCCTTGGTGAAAATATTGATTTTAATAATTGTAGCAATACGTACATCAATCTTAATATTCTTCCTGGAGAAACTTCGACAACCACTAGATTTTTCCCTATATACTGAAAATTCAATTTCACATGTTTCAGGTACCTCATTTTATTTATCAGCATGATCAGCTGTGGTGTCTGAACTGTCTTCCACATTGACATGTTCTTATTGTACTTTTAAGGGTCGTGAACTCTCTAAGTGTTACAAGTACAAGCATACAATAAGGTATGTCAACAAACTTCAACGAAAAGAAAATCGATTAGCAAACAATCTCAAACTTGTTCGAAAGTCTAATTCATCTGAGGTATGTAAACTCAATACTTCTATGAAAAAGTTAATTTCTAAATAAAAAATTAGACCCCTTCCGAAAAGAACAAGGTCTAAACACTCTGTGAAAAAGGGTATTAAGAATTCCGTACAGTGTATGGTGGACAAATTATTGTTCACCCCAGCAGACCTTAAGTGTGTTACAGGTGCATCTTGTCTCATGTGCCTGATTTCAAAAGAGACAAGAGATGAGCACAGATCAGGTTTTAGGAAAAGAAAAAAAAAATCTTTTTGTTTTCCGAAATTCTGTTGATCTTTTCATAACATAAATTGGTATTGAAAAGGTTTCCATTTTTGGTCATTAAACTATGGTTAAAATCGACAATTGTACCTTCTTTAGGGTTATGGATTGGTTGTACGTGAATCTTATTCTTTATATATGTTCTTTAACCCTACATTCCTTTTTCCTTCCCTGAAAACTCTTTTTATCACAAGATTGCTTGGAGATCTTTAATAGTGTATTTCTCTCACAATTGCATATTTGTATGGAGACTCCAAGCATTATGTCTTCTGATAGAAAAGATGTTAATATGATTGTTAAGCCAACAATCATCAAGGAAAAACATAAATCTCATTCCTCTACAATTCTAAAGAGAAAAAGGAAGAATATGAAGAAGTCAAGGTCCATCCCCTATAATCTTCATAAGTTTTCTGGTGTTCTTGAAGAACTGAAGGAAACAAGGAAGGAGATTCAGCAAATAAAGGCTATTCTTTTGAGAACTATTGAAATTTAGAAGGCCCTGGTTCGACATCAATGAAGAAGGTTTGTTGGAATTGACTCCTTTCTTCATGAACCTTGTGTTCCAATGGCTGTTGACGACGAGTTCGGGGACGATAAAGAATTTTTTAAATGTCTTAATGTCTAGGAAACTTCTTATGATAATTTATTCTTGTGTTTTAAGAAGGATAATTAGGGTTTGGAATAGCATATATGGTGATTATACATAGCTATTGCCAACGATTTTCATCTTGCAATGTTTTTAGATTTCGTCATTTAAATTCTAAGTTATCTGGAAGATGATTTTGCAGTATTAATCTTTATTGGTCTCATACATTGCAAATAATGTTATGGCATATGTGTGTTTACGTACGTGAACTATGATTGTCCCATATATGTCAAAAGTTAAGTTTATCATGTCATTATGCAAATATTGATGGAAAATAGAATGAACTTCTGAACTATATGTCAAAGATTCAGTTTATGGTATCATTATGCAAATATTGATGAAAAATAGAATGAATCTTTGAATATTCCCCAGTATTGATCTTTCCCTAATCCACTTCTATGTGAAAGTACTGTACGGCTCCGGAAGTTGTCTTATGTTGAGCATTTCCGATTAAATTAATCATTAAGGTTCCTTTGTGGTTGATTTAATTGAGTTTTCTGAATACAAATTCATGTATGATATGATTTTTTAATTTCCAAAAAAATCCTTTTTTTCTTGTAAAAGTAAGGTCGCTCTTGTTGTTCTTTCAGGATGACATTTTATGGGGGAGAGTTCTTAATTGAACTTGTGCTTAATTTTCAAATCTTTGTGGGGAGTGCGGCTGTGGAATATTGTAGGAGTTATCTTATATCTTTATAAACTCCTTGATGAATACACTAAGTTTTGACTATGTGAAATCATCGAAACAAAGTCGATATGTTCTCTTTTAGTCATGAAGTATCTCTTCGGGAATTTCATTATGATCCCGCTAGTTTTTGTACCTTTGCCAATTTATATTGACAAAAAGGGGGAGAATTATTTTGTAGTTCACACTACATATACATATGGTTTTCTGGTCATTGTAAGGGGGAGCGATTTTCATTGTGAGATGAAGTATTGACTAAGGGGGAGTGATACATATCACCATAGTATTATTGTCAAAGTTGAGACATTGTATAACAATAATTGAGAACAATTGTTTTTTTTATTATTATGAATACATATCTTTAACAACTATGATGCTGAGTTGAACACGTTCAGAATCACTGAAGTACTTGTAGTGATGAAGAATTCAAGGAATGTTGAATAACCAAGGAAATCAATCATTTGTATGAGAAGCTACAAAGTTTATTTATTTTGTAATCCATATGTATTGATAGTTTTGTCACTAAAATTGAAAAGGGGGGAGATTGTTAGAGCACTGCTTGGTCGAACTCGCAAGTGTTGCTATCTCAAGCTTGTTTGTCAAGTTTAGTTGTCAAAACTATAAGTCTTGATTTCTAGTATACTTACAGCTATGTCTCGGATTAGGATAGAAATGTGTAGTTGAGCTCTAGAGTTCATGGTGTTCATCGGTTCAAGATGAACAACTACTAGGGGGAGCTTGTGGAACTTCATCAACAAAAGATATGTGGATACTGAACTCATCTATCACTCATAAGGCTATTCTATTACATCTCCTATTGAGACAAAAGTCGTATAGCTATATATACTTTACATTATACACACATTTGATATTTCGAGCTAAGTTTAACTCGCTTATATCTTTCTCGAAATATATGTTGGTAAGCTTTTTGATTTAACCACGTTCATAATTATTCTTGACGAAATTCAAAAGATAATCATGTGAAAATCACCTGGTAACATCTTACATGATTTGTGTGAGACAGTCATTTGATGTAGGCTTAGAATGTTTCGTATTGATCATTCGATCACTTGAAAATTGCTTATAAGCTAATAGTTTGTGTGAGACAGCTATTTTCGTCTTCTAAGAATGTTTTAATGATCAAATGGTAGTTAAGAGATAAAACCCATGTATGGTTACATTATGGTTTGTGTACTTAGTGTACGAACTGTTTTGACGTAATTCAGGACCGAAAGTTTGCATACCCGTTCGCAAACTTATTCAACTGTTTAAGTCAGGGTACTTAAGTTTGCATACCCGTTCGCAAACTGATTTAACTGTTGAAGTCCGGGAACCAAGTTTGCGTACCTGTTCGCAAACGGTTTCAACTGAATTAGGTCCAGAGCTAAATTTTGCGTACCCGTTTGCAAACTTTCGGCTTGTGACCAATGTCCGAAACATAAGTTCACGTACGCGTTTGCAAACTTAAGTGGTTCAAGTTCTTAAATCGGTTATATATGATTTCATACTCATGAAAAAATACATTTATAAATTAAAGAATGCAATCTTTGCAAACCCTGGCTAAAATTTTCTTGAACTGATTCTTTTGAATTAATCCGATTTTGCTTCAATTGTGTCTTGTATACTTCTATGAGAATATAAACAATTGAACATCTCTATGAGTAGCACAATTAGATTAATTTGATTGTCAATTGATCTAGAAGTGTTAAGATAAACAAGGTTAAGAGAAGAGTGTTCATATGGCTAACTTCGGTTAACTTTTATTGAGCCAACTCAATATACACGTTTAGGTACGGTTACCCATATCTAAATGAAGGTATATTTCATTTGTGTGTAACAAGATAAAGACCATCTAACGGTGGAAATATATTAGCTTGAATCTTAAATCAGGTTCCATTTAACGGTGAATATTGAATGCTTTGTTATCAAGGTAACATTGATTGCAAACCCTGATTTGAAGACTATATAAGGGAGAATTCTAGCAACTCGGAAACCTAATCCGCACACCTCCTGTGTGATACTACTTTTGACTAGAGTCGATTCTCCTTTAACCTAGGTTTTTCCTAAAACCATTATAGGTTAACGACTTAAAGACTTCATTGGGATTCTGAAGCCAGATGATGCGTGTCGTAACCACAACAAATTAGTGAATATTTTTCCACTCAATTAACAAGTAAAATGGTGGTAGTTAAGTTCGTTCCTACGAGGAGAAAGAGTTTTTAGTTGTTTGATTGTCACAAAAAGGGGGGTTGGATTATGGATTAAAGTAAATAAAAAGATGATAAGAAAGAAAAGAGATGATCAAAGAATCCTTCGCCGTTACCAAGCGATAACTGAGTTAGTATACTTATCTATCTTTCGTTAGAATCATTCATCACCAACCGTAGAATAACAACTAGATCAATGCTATCCCCAAAACTCCTTCTTTCACTGGATACGGAAGTTATCGCCTACCAGATTCTATCTAACGAACCAACAAGTAGTAGATCACTCAAGGTGTAATCCAATCGAACGCTTTAAGCTTTGTGAATTTATTAGGTTGATATTAGTAGTTAGACTCTTAGATCAAGGTCTACTTTCTAACGTTGCCTTCACTCGCAATTGCTCCACGGAATCCCTCCACAAGGTCTCGCGATTTCTACTTGTGTAAATAGTCAAGAAACGATTACTTATCCCCAACTTCTACTAGCTACAGAAAAATTAATAGATCAATTAATCTAGTATGCATCCCAAACCAATCCAAGAATCACACATAAACCCTAGATATAGTAAAGACAAACGATGATGATAAGAACTCCAAAAAGATTTATATAACTAACAAAACTTCACCTTAGAACATTGAATTCATCCTTAATCAATAGAATTTAATTACACATAGATTTACTAAAGCCCACAAAAATTATGTATGAGAAGAAGAAGAAAATAGCTTGGTTTCCACCTATAGGGGTAAACCCTAAAATATGAATAAAACCTTTATTTCCTCTCTCTTTATTTCTCTCTTCAGAAAAAGTGTCTCTCTTGAACCCGGCCGCTGCTCCTTATATAGGCTTCGATAGTGCGCCAATTCCTAAGTGACCCATAATTCCTTATTTGACGGGGATCCATAGTTGGTCAAGAAGAATTTTGTAACTTGTGGAAAACATCGAATCTCAGCTGAATTGTCAAACAGATTCATCTCACAACTCGTACGTCTTAACTTCGAACCCACTCTTTTCATCTACATACAGACTTGAGTCGAGCCCCACCATCGTTTCCGGCATTCACTGCCAACACCATTGTCACTGCCATGTTCTCTATCATCTCTCAGTATTCTCTCTTCCCTTCCAGCTCGATCCTATTCCTATCACAACCATAATCTTCCCAGCGAGCTCGAGATGATCATCAGCTCTCGTCATCATTCTATGTCGTGTTCAAGTTCAACACTTCATGAACCAACCATCATTATCACTGCCATACCCTGTCTCATCAGCCACCACCATGTTCATCAGCTTATCTCCTCCATCATATTACCATCTCAACACCAAACCCACTCCAAGCCATCAGTGATTGAAACTGTGACGGCCATCACCATCTCCGTCGTCAATGGCGTCAGTTCATTTTCCAGTTCTCTTTCCTTGCTGCCATCGAGTCTTCCAACTCCAGTACTTCAACCTTCGCTGCTCCGATCAGTAAGTCATCTTTTCTCCATATCGTCATCAGTGGAAACAACATCAGGCCATACTCGTATTCATATTCAACTCCATCTCAACGGAAGCTCCTCAATCAATCACTGAACTCCATTCCCTTATCTTCAACTTCCGATAATGTCATCAACTCAATCCCCTCGAACCCAAAACTTCTTTCATATCCTCGAGCTCATCACAGCTAACCCATCAACTGAACACTATCATGATTAACAGCAGCGAACATCACCAAATCCGTTACCGGCATCTCTGCCTTTTCCACCACGTTCCCTGTGATCGATCATCAGTCATCATGGTGCCATCTTCACAGCGTTACTCATTCCCTTATCTTCAATCAATCACCACTAATGACAGCACATCCAAACTTCATGTTGTTCTCGGCTGGAAGAAGCTTGGTTCAGTATGAAATATAACGTGAACTGAATAAACGTTTTCTGGTGACAGAAAGAGGATGGTGGCCCTGAGTGTATTCGCGCCTGCCCTTAACAATGTTAAATTCCAGGTTTCCCCTTAGTAAATTACCCAACAGCCTTTAGCATTTCTTGTTTAACTGTCAGTTTCGGAGAACCGACAAGCTTAACTTCTCTTTTCGCCCACAACTTCTTCATACAGTGTCGAATTGACCTCATTCTTTCGCCTTTGACTTCGTCTTTTCGTCCTCTTCAAGATAATGAGAAGAAATCTTGTATTTATACGAGTTCCACTTGGTCTTTGTCCCTTCTCCACTTGTAAACTTCACTTTTGTAGCTATTTCCACTTCTTTCCGGATGATTCATCTAACAAAAGACATAAACTAGAAAAAAATCATAATACAAAGTAATATGCAAGAAATATAGCTAAAACATGTATGGAATTGACACTCAAAAACATGTAAATATAGCAACTATCACCAGACCCAACTATTTTCTCTGTAGTTACGTGCTCTGATCTTACTTTGTTCTATCGTATTGAGTATTATCTTCTCTAAGATTTACTCGAGATTTATCTCTGATAGGTAAGATATAAAAAGTAATCACAAAGCTCTTCGTCTCATTCTTTGTGATTCCACAATAACTTGCTATACTACCATATTGTTAAGTTATTGTAAGGTGATTGATATTTCTAGGCTGTTCTTCGTAGGTATTTTTGTGGGAGACAAATTTATCTATTCTAATAGACTTTTCTGTGTGAGATAGATTTGTTTATCAAGTCTTCGAATTTGGGTCGTAGGAACTCTTAGTTGTGGGTGAGATCAGCTAAGGGAATCAAGTGCATAGAGTCCTGCTGGGATTCAGAGACGTAAGGAACGTGACTGTACCTTAATCAGTGTGAGATTGGTTAGGGATCAACTATATTCCAATCCGAAGTTAACTTGTAGTAGGCTAGAGTCTGTAGCAGCTTAATACAATGTGGTGTTCAAATTTGGACTAGGTCCCATGATTTTTCTGCATTTGCGGTTTCCTCGTTAACAAAACTTCTGGTGTCTTTATTTTTTCTTTTACGCATTATATTTTTATATAAATGAAATATCACAAGTTATACGTAGTTCAATCAATTGGTAAATCCAACCTTTGGTTGTTGATTGAAATTGATTGACGCTTGCATATTGGTCTTTGGTACCATCCAAGTTATTTCTCATATTGATCCGGCTCGCAGATTCCTATTTGTTCGATTGCAGAATGATTTGAGAAATTGAGATATAAATCTTGGATATATTTTCCTTGATTGAGTCTGATTGTCTAGTTGATTCTCTTGGAACTATATTGGAGTTAGTCCATACAGATTTCCTAAACGAAATATTTGGTGTGGTTGTTAGACCCCCAATTTTTTCAAAACACAAACCCAATATTATAACGAAGAATACTCCATGAATCCAACAGGGGAACATCAAGGCACAAAAAGAAAAACAAAGGTATTCTTTGAACTTAGAGTTGATAAGGAACTAATAATGAAACGCCAACAATAAAAACCATCGTATATGAAAATTCTGGGGTACCAAAATACACCACCAACTTTTTCTTAGGCAACATGTATAGACTAAACTCAAATACAATTTAGAGAGTTACAACTTAATGAATCTCAATCAGGAATTATAATAAGAGTTTGTATCTCTTTCTTTCACAGTCAATATGTAAACGGATACAAGTCTGTGAACCTGATTATAACGTTAGAGTACTTGGACGATACCAAATATCAATATCCAAGATCAATCAAGTCGTATCCAACAATTACGATGGACTATCTACTTTATTTACCTCACAAGTAATTCCTACTCCGATTTCAACAAAGAATCGTTATGGAGGAATATACATGTGGAATCACAAAGTCTGAGACGAAGAAACTTTGCGATTTCTATCTATCTCGCCTGATCGGATCGAGACTCAACAATCAGTAGCAAGATCAGGATACACAAACTATCAAAATAAAGATAGTTGGACATGGATTCACGAATCCCTATGTGAAGTCTTTTTAGTCACTAAACCTAAAAAGGTTTAAAGGAGTACAACTAGGATACACAAGAAAAGTGTTGGGTATTTAAAGATCCCAGTTGCTTGAGGTTCTCCTTATATAGACTTTTAAAGTCAAAGGTTGCTTTAGATTTAGGCTAAGGTAGCTTTGGAATCAAGCAATAAATATCCACCGTTAAATGAATCTTTGATTTGAGATTAACACAACAAAATATACACTCTGGTTATGATGAACCATAACCGAATCGTGTACAAAGACTTGTTCATGAAAGGTTAGCCCAAACTAGCTAGACGAACTATAAGCTTAATCATTTTCATAAACACTTAAGACTTTAATCTCGAGTCAGAATAATATGTTCAAATATGTCTAGATATGTTTTTTAGAGAGTTGTTCAAATGTCGATTATCTCACAGAAATAATTCTGATGCATTTGAAATATTCGACTGGGGAAGTATGTGTACTGGGTACGTGTACTTACTTCCAGTTTGTCAGTTATTTTGTCATGGTACATGTACCGGGTTTGTATACCCTTAAGACAAAACGAGTTCATGAGTCAACAAATCTTTTCCGATTTGCATACTAGGTATGCGTACCAACCTGGTTCAGGAGTCAACAAACTTTTTCCGTTTGCATACTGGGTATGCGTACCAACCTGGTTCAGGAGTTAACATATCTTTTTTGGTTTGCATACTGGGTATGAGTACCAACCTGAGTGCACGAGTCAACAGACTTTTTATGGTTTGCATACTCGTTATGCATACCAAAGGTCGTTGCCGAACTACAGGCTACGCCAGTACGTGTACTGGGTACATGTATTGCGTTTCCAGACCTATAACAGTTGCTCCAGTATGTAAGCGGGTATACGTATTGTCATGTATCCCAATTTACAGCGGTTCTATATCTCTCTAATAATCAATTTGAAATATTCGTGAATAACATCAGTGATACATATCACTGTTCCAGGCTATTTTCAAATGATAATCTTGAATGAT
Organism: Papaver somniferum; assembly: GCF_003573695.1. NCBI lineage: Eukaryota > Viridiplantae > Streptophyta > Magnoliopsida > Ranunculales > Papaveraceae > Papaver > Papaver somniferum. Next base: position 57,818,534 of record NC_039368.1, on the reverse strand, counting down.
GATTTTGGTCATAAACAATAAATTATTCTTGAGCAAATTCATCAAGTATGAACAAATGTTCTTAAGCTTTGTTAGAGCATTGCTCGGTCGAACTCGCAAGTGTTGCTATTTCAAGCTTGTTTGTCAAGTTTAGTTGATCAAAACTATAAGTCTTGATTTCTAGTTTACTTACAGCTATGTCTCGGATTAGTATAGAATGTGTAGTTGAGCTTTAGACTTCACGGCGTTCGTCGATTGAAGACGAAGATCTACTAAGGTGATCTTGGAGAAACTTCATCAACAAAAGGTATATGGAGACTAAAACTTATCTAACACTCAGAAGTCTATTATATTTTATCTCATAATGAGACTAAGTCGTATAACTATATAAGATTTTATATTATACACATTTGATATTTCGAGATGAGTTTAACTCGGTTATCTATTTCTCGAAATATGCACTGGAATATTTTTGTTTTATCTACGTTCATCATATTCTTGACGAGTTTAGTTGGAAACAATTTATTTATCAGAAACTGAATAATAAGTCATAAGATCATCATGTGAAAATTTCCTTGAAACATCTTACATGATTTGTGTGAGACAATCATTTGATGTAGACTCGAAAAGTTTTGTATTGATCATTCGATCACTTGAAAATTACTTATAAGCTAATAGTTTGTGTGAGACGGTTATTGTCATCTTATAAGGATGTTTCAACGATTGAAATGGGAGTTTAAAACAATTAACCTTTGTCTGGATATTGCACAGTGGTATGATTCAGGACCGGAAACCTTGTTTTCATACCAATATGCGAACGGTTTTAACTGTTAAAGTCCGGGAACCAAATTTGCATACCATTATGCGAACAGTTCTACCTGAGTTAAGGTCTGGGACAGCAGTATGCATACCCGTTTGCAAACTGGTGGACAAGACCAAAGTCCGGAAACTATAGTTTGCATATCTGTTTGCAAACTTAGTGGTTAAAGTTCTAAAATCGGTTAAATATGTTTTCAAACGGGTATGCATACTGCTGTGTCTAACATCATCATAAGGCACAATATGGCTAGGTTGTCGATGTGAATGGCTAACATCATCATAAGGAGGCCTGGGAATAGTCAAAACAGTATCTGGAGAAAAGTTTTGAGATGAATTGGTACCCCTGGAATTATTTTGATAACGCCCTTGTCTGGATGGATAAGTCCTAAAAGAACGAAGAAGGCGATTTTCTATCTTAATAGCTTGCTGCACCGCTTCGACCATAGTAAAAACTGAATGAGTCATACCATTTTGTATTAATCTATTCAGCCCCTCAATGAATCTTGCAACTAACTGTTCTTCAGATTCTTTGAGTTGATTTTGTGTCACCAAATTATAAAAATCTGACACATATTCTTCAACAGTGCGTGCCCACTGCTGAATGTTCTGCAATTTGATGAAAAGTTGCTGCATAAAGTCTCTAGGTAAGAACTTATCCCTGATCAAAGTTTTCATACGTGTCCAAGTACGTATTTTCGGTTTGTTAGCGTTTCTACGATCATCACAGATCTTATCCCACCAAGCTGCAGCTCCTCCTTTGAGCTTGTAAGTCACAAGTTTGACCTTAGAATCTTCAGGGACTTCCATAAATTCAAAAAAAGCTTCTACCTCAAAGAACCAATCAGTTAGTTCTTCAATACGAAAATTTCCAGAGAAGTTGGGAATATCAGCTTTTAGCTTATATTCGGGTAAATAACTGTAAGGGTTGTGACCAGTTTTTAAACGTCGTTCTTCAATCCAATTCTTCTCTAGATCGTTCTCACGTTCATCTTCATCATCACTGTCGAGTGTATGAGAAACTAGCTTCTTTTTTGAATGACCTATGAAACCTTCATACGGTTTCTTAATGTTTAAAGTACGCAATACATCTTTAGGTACTTCATCATTCTGTAAAAACTGAAGTGTATCGTTTTTAGTGTTTTCTTCTAAGTCTACAAGCTCAGGCATATCCAAATCTATATTTATGTGTTTTGCAACCTTGAAAAGCTGATTCTGCATTGCTTCAAGCTTGTTATCTCTTAACCCTAATTTTTCCTCCATGGACTTCTCAAGAGTTTCAGTAATGTTTTTTGCCAAAATCTCGGTATGAGATTTGATGAGAGCTTCGATTGCTGCTAGAGTAACTGGTTGAGCAGTCATTTTTTTTTTTGTGTACTTAAAAGGAATGAAAAGGTTTTGCGGAAGCGAAGTAAAGGATCAAGTGATAGGATGAAAAACCTAAAACTAAGCGGGTGATACCAACTAATGTAGAACAAGGTAAAAGAAAGCAATACTAGATTGTTATAAGCAAGAAGAGAAGAGAATTCAAGCAAGAAGAGAAAGATAAGTTTTGTGTTTAATAATTTGATTGAGTAATAGATAACTCTTACAAGACTTAATCTAGCCTTTATATAGCCTTGAAGAATAACTAAACTAGGAAACAGAAAACTAAAAGGAAATCTAAAAGAATCCTAAAAATAAGAAAGACTGAAACTAGGAAACCATGGAAGCCAAACCTCTAAGCGGAATCTTCTGGAATTGTACTATGCCCTGCATCAAATGTGGATGTGAATTGAGTGAAATAAGATCTTCCAAGATGTAACCGCTATTGGGCAGTGAAGTAGCAGTGATTTGCGGATTCTGGATCATTTTTGCATTTGGGGTAAATGTCTGAGTTGGTCAGATGGATGCGATTTAGGATGGGGAAGGTTGGTAGTCCTTCTTTGATTGCTTTCCACAAGAAAAACTGAATTTTTGATGGACAAGATAATGTCCGCGAGAATTTGGTATCTGAAGGGGTTTTTGAGGAGGTTGACCAACTTGTTGGGTTAGACATTTGTATCCCGAAGATGTAGTGTATTTTCCATATTTTAAATGTAACCAGATAATTTTATCTTGGGAGTTATCTAGGGATAGGTGAATGTTTATGATTTTTGGGGATGCAAAATGTGGGAGAGTGTTCCGTTTTTCTTGTATCCAATTATGAGTGACTGGACAAAAGCTATCCAACGTACATTAGGAAAAAGCAATCTTTTTTAGCAACTCTTTTTTTCTTTTTTTTGTCCAAAAATGCTTTCCCACCTGTTTCGAGTTTTTTTCAAGATTTCTTCCTCAAAATCCTAAACTAAAAATGTTCTTCCCTTTTTCCGGCTAAATTTTCGCGGTTCACCAGCCCTAAAGAACTCATTTAGTTCTTTGGTTGATGGATCGATGTGATATACAACTAACTTTATGGGATTCTTTTTAAGATCGAAATGTTGTTGTGTTCGTCATATTTAAAGGTGTAGATTGAATTGTTCATAACGTTGGTTACCTACTGTTGCTGCTTATTTCTTCTCCTTTCTAATCTGAATCACCTTCCATGAGAAACACGATGATTTCAATTTTATCATTTTGATAGGTAAAGCTTTTATTTCCTATAAGCTATTTCTTTTGTATGTTTGTTATTTGATCTTGCTTAACCACCAATCCACCCTTCTCCTTTTTCACCCACTTTAGTACAAACAACAAGCTATTCTCCCTCTTACCCATTTTCAAATCTTAGCTTGATTTCCACCAGTTTGATTGCCATAAACCAATCGTAGATCTCGACCAAAGTTTAATTCAAAATTTTACCATTAACTATTCTCCATTTCATCCACTTAGTCTGTTTGTCACCCAATTTCAAATTAAGTCTTTTAATTTAATCCAAATACAATTTCGGAAGCATATGTTAACCTTTCTAGCTAGTGAGGTTGTGCAGCTAACTCAAACCCTTAAATCTCCATGAACCTGATTAACGGAAGGCCGTTTACTACTTTTTCTTCTTACCACCAGAACATTTTTTTTCGTGTATCTCAGCTTTTGGTGTTAGAGCATTGCTCGGTCGAACTCACGAGTGTTGTTATCTCAAGCTTGTTATCAAATTTAGTTGATCAAAATTATATCTTGAGTTCTAGCCTACATTTAGTCAAGTCTCGGATTAGGATAGAAGTGTGTATTTGAGTACCTTGCATCATTGTGTTCTAGCGTTTGAAGGCGAAGATCAACTAAAGATTTTGGAGAACTTCCTCAACAAAAGTAAGTGAAGACTAAACCACATATTGCTAAAATTTTCACCTTTGTATCTATGAGACTATGTCATATGACTAAAGTAGATTTTACATGCACAACAAAAATTTTGAGTCAAATTTATTTTGATTAATTATTCTCGAAATATGTTGACTAAGCTTGCAAAAGTGGGAGTATAACAACCACACCCAATAATTTGTTCGGCAATCTGTATGGACTAACTCCAATATAATTCCGAGAGCATCAACTAAAAAAGCGATCTCAATAAAAAAAATATACCAAAGAGTTATATCTCAATTTCTCAATACTATCTTCAATCGAACAAATAGAAATCTGTGAGCCCGATTGATATGATAAATAACTTGGACGGTACCAAAGACCAATACCCAAGTGTCAATCAATTGCTATCCAACTATCAAGGTCGGATTTACCAATTGATTGATCTACGCACAACCTGTGATATTTCAATTATATAAATAAATATAATGCGAAAAAGAAATAATACAGACACCATAAGTTTTGTTAACGAGGAAGCTGCAAATGTAGAAAAACCCTGGGACCTAGTTCAGATTTGAACACCACACTGTATTAAGCCGCTACAGACACTAGCCTACTACAAGTTAACTTAAGAATGGAAGGTAGTTGAGACCTAACCAAGTCTCACACCGATTAAGGTACAGTCGCGTTTCATACGCCTCTTGAACCACACCGGATTCTGCGCACTTGATTCCCTTAGATGATCTCACCCACAACTAAAAGTTGCTACGACCCAAAGTCGAAGACTTATAAACAAATCTGTCTCCAACAGATAAATCTATTCTGATAGATAAATCTGTCTCCCACAGAAGTACCTATGAAGTTTTTGTTCCGTCTTTAGATAAATCAAGGTTAACAGGAACCAATTGATAACCCATTCTTATACTCCAGAAGAGCATCCTAGAAATATCAATCACCTCACAATAACCTAACTATATGGTAGTAGAAGAAGAAGTTATTCTGGAATCACAAAGAATAAGACTAAGAGATTTTTGATTACTTTTTATATCTTACCTATCGAAGATAAATCTCGAGTTAATCTTTGAGAAGATAGTACTCAATACGATAGAACAAGTAAAACAAGATCACACAACTACAGAGAAAATAGTTGGATCTGGCTACACGAATCATAAATGAAGTCTTCAAGTCGTTAACCTATAATGGTTTTGGAAAAACCTAGGTTAAAGGAGAATCGACTCTAGTCGCAACTAGGATACATGAAAGTGTCGGGATTAGGTTTTCCAGTTGCTAGAGTTCTCCCTTATATAGTCTTTCAAAGCTAAGATAGCTTAGTAACAAAGCATTCAATATTCACCGTTTGATGAAAACCTGATTTAAGATTCAAGATAAGTCTTCTTAAAACCAAAGCAATATCTCTCCACCGCTAGAGGGTCTTAGCTTGTTACACACAAATGAAATATACTTTCATTTAGATATGCGTAACTGTACCTAAACGTGTATATTGAGTTGGCTCAATAATAGTTAACCAAAGTTAGTCATATAAACACTTTT